>NC_056743.1:1282724890-1282984073 GCF_019279795.1 Protopterus annectens
ACACAAAACCACACACACTAAAATCCCTACCCAATACTCTTACATAAACACCACTTACCTGAATCCCTAGCTTAATCCACAAACCGCATCAAGTCACGAACACACCACGACAGCGAATTCGACATTTCCGAAATCGACTAAGTGCAGTTACGCTTAACTGCACTTTCCACTATTCAGTCTCAAAATACTGAAATTCGACATTTCAGTATTTCGAGATATATATATATATATATATATATATATATACAGTAGCTGACACCATCAAGTGTCCAAACAAATAAATATCAACTATAAAACACAGCCTCAAATTCAATAATGCCTATTACTCTCAATGAGCAGTTTGCCAGGATATATTCTGTAAATGACCACAATAATAATAATATACATTTATGCATATAGGTGCACATCCAACTATGGTTTAAACACAGCCTCAAGGTTGACAGTCCACATTTTCTTTTTGGATGCGCAGTTAATGTTTTTCACTGACAGAGTGTCTTAATACCTCCCCTCCAAAAAAAATGATACAGGGGGAAGTTCTACTGTATGCTTTAATAAAGAGGTACCATTCGTTCTGATTAATATACGACTGAGATGGACCAGTATCCATTGTTTCCATTCCTGTGAAGTCTGCCCTATGTAAAAAGCACCAGAGCTGAATGAACACTTATAATAAATAGCTGATTATTTTGTTACTCACCCATACTGCACCAAAGATGTGAAATGTGAAACCAGTTTGTGGTTTGGCCAGAAATTGCTATCACTTTTGGTAATGTATGGTCAATACAATAAAGTAGTGTCTTATTGATTATTGAGTGCTGGACTTCGTGTGTGTGTTTAAAAAAATATGTGTAGAGACATGCAGATCAATACTCACACACAGACAATTATTTGTTAGAACATGTTTAACAAAATCATGACTAAGTGTGCTGATAAATAAAAATTATGGAACAAAATAACAAAAAGAATAAAGCTTCAACATTCCACTTTTGAACACACATTAAATTCAAGTGGAATTTGCAGTTATCACAGAACCATTTCAGAAAAATTCATTACTGTTACTCTTGGAAACTGGGTTATTCTACCGAATGGGTCTTAAATTCCCTCGTATGTGTATTAAGTCCTCAAACACACTACAACCACAAGACAGTCAACTCTTTTTCCCTGCAACGTGTAAGCCAATAACACTTTGCAGCTTTCAAAAGAGAATACACAAATTCTTCATAGAGGGACTGGTTTCTGTCTTCAAATATTTCTTATTCTCATGTAAGGTCCAATCCACAATTTAATGGCGGACACTTTTTTTTTTTTTTTTTTTGCAGAAGTATTTAACTTGAGAGCAAGAGATGAAACCATGCATGCAGAATGCATTTTTATACCATATTTTTAATTATCTGTAAACCGCTAAGCCAGACAAAAATGCTTCCTTTTAATGCTGAGATGGCAGTGTAAACCATCGCTCTAGATGACTGTCACTGATGAAGTGACACCCCAACCCCATGTGCAAAAATGGGAAAAAGGAGTAATGGATGGATTGATGGACTGGGAACACCATCTGATTAAGTGACTTCTTTTTAACCTGTTTCTCCATGCAGACCACAAACCTCATCACTTCCACCTACTTTACAGACCCAAAACCCACAGAGAAGGCAAAACGACACCACCACAAAAATAGCGTATTATCGATTTATTATCCGCTTTCGTACGGTGTTTGGAACTGAACATCGTTCCAAAGGGTTTACGGTTTTTCAAGTGCCCCAATGGTGTGCACGCCGGAGACTCCTTTTTTAACACCCTGACTGCCTTTTTTAATGAAGCAGGTTTACGTTTTCTTAGGTTGCTCTTTGATAACAATGTCACCAAAAAAGAGCTTCTTAAGAAGGAAATCATTGACATTGAATCTTATTTTAAGCAGAGTCTTGGTGAGCAGAAATTTTCTGAGTTCTTTGTAACTATTTCAAACGAAACGGAACAATTTTCTGTTGATAATATTAACAGGAAACATTCTAAATTGTTACGGGATCTTGCATTTTATAAAAACAATTCTGCTTTTACAAACTTTGGTGTTTCTAATAAACTCCATAAGTTTTCTAATAGTAACGGACAAGGTTTCAGGAAACAAGTTGTTGGGGTTTCATCTAAATCCGTTGCTTTTGGTGGTTCCAGTAACCTTGAGAACAGTTTGTCTTTAGTATCTGGCTTCCCGGACCCCATTGTTTCTACTGTTAATGAAAAACCGGGATCCAAACTTTCAACTGACAAATCTTCCACTTGTGGGTCTTCGCATGTGGATGGGAATCCACCTGCGGCAGCTGAAAGTTTTTCACCACTTACTACGGTTGACAATACAATTAAGAACACTATGGTTAACACTGTCCCCGGTTCAGGACTTGGGAATCCTGTTCCTTTACCATCTTCAGCTTCTTTTACGAACAGGAGAAATCAGGCCACAACAAAAACAGTGCTCACCAGGAGCCGAACATTTTTGGGCTCCCAGTCCTCGGGGGAAGAGACTTAGGACTTTTGAATGATCATTTTAGCATCATTAATTTGACTGAACATGTTTTTACCAACGACGAGGTGGATGTCCTTAAATTGGGTCTTAATTTTGTTCCTCATTCTAGAGCTAACTATGTTAGGACTGTTATTGACTTAAAGCAGTACACTAGAAAGTTAAACTTGCATTATTTACTGCACGATTTACCTGTTTCTAACCGCGTTTTTGTTAAACCTTCTATTTATTGTCCTAAATTACAGCATACCATCAAGGTTTTTGAGGAGACATGTATACAGGATGTTGAACATATGTTAAATAACGAACCTAGTTTTTTGAATAATTTAACTAGTGCTGAAAGAAGGGCAATTAAGAATTTACAAGCAATGACCAACAAATTTAGATTTATGAAAAGTGACAAGGGAAACAACATTGTTATTATGAAAAGGGAACTTTATGTGAAAGGTATCTTAGATTTACTAAACAGTGACGAATACGAAACTGTTTCACTATTTGATGTTAAGCGTTGTCACCGCTTAATTCATTCATATTTGTATGAGGCCCTTATGAACGGGGAGATTAGCTATGAATTATATGACTTCTGTATTATTGACCAGCCAAGAATTGGGGTCCTTTTTCGGATCCCCAAAACTCACAAGTCGATCCAAAATCCACCATTTAGGCCTATTGTGTCCTCCCCTCATTCGGTTACTGAGGGATTGGCACTGTTCCTTGATGCTGTATTGGGGCCTATTGTCTCTAACCAACATTCATTTATTCGTGACTCATGGCACTTTCTTAGTAAGATTAACAATTTTGTTATTACTTGTGGTTTCGATCCTAACAAACAGGTTATGTTTACCCCTGATGCGGTTTCTCTGTTCACCTGTATTCCCCACCATGAAGGGGTTGAAGCCATTCTAAGTTTTTTATCCACCAGTCATTCTGGTTTCACCAACAATATGGTTTCCCTCATTTGCAGGTTGTTGGAAATCATTTTAGAGAATAACTTTTTTCTTTTCGAAAAAACTTATTATAGGCAAAAAAGAGGGGTTGCTATGGGTTCGTCAGCAGCCCCAGCCTATGCCAATTTGGTTATGTCATGGTGGGAGCAGCAGTTTATCCCCACCCTGGCTAGCAAATAGAGTATTTCTTTTTTTTGTCGTTTTATGGACGACTTGTTTTTCATTATTGAAGGCGATAGATCCACTGTTGAATTTTTTATTGATATTAATTCCTATTCAGATTTAAAATTTACCATTGGGACCAATGGATTGGATGTCAACTTTTTGGATGTCTCCCTTAAATGGGACTTTGATGAGAAAAGGTTACACAGTTGCATTTACCGGAAAAAGACCTTTAACAATGGGTATTTGCACTATAGGAGTGGTCACCCCAAACATGTTATTAACAACATTCCCAGGGGGCAGTTCATCAGGGCTAGTCGCATGACGTCTAAGGATACTGATTTGGCCCAGGAATTTGTTTTCATCATTTCCCTATTTGTCAACCGGGGATATGACAAGTTGACACTTACCCAAACCAGTGCAGATATTTATTCTAAGCGAACTGACAAATATTCACCATTATTAAATTTAAAAACTGACAACCCTAACATTTTTGTTAAGAATGACAGCAATAACATATCGAATGTCAATTTGATTTGCTCTTTAGAAATGAGCTCTGATTGTCAGCAAATTCAACATATTTTAAATAGAAATTGGAGAATTATAAAAGGGAATTCTGACATTTTCCATATTCTGGGAGAAAAACCATTTTTTGTTCAGAGAAACAGTTTTAATTTAAAAAGGATTCTGGAAAATCAGAACAGTAACATTTCTAATCTAGTGTCAGGTAAGAAAGGTATGTACTGTTGCAATCAGTGCAACATGTGCAGATTTATATCAACTGGTCCCTATATTTCAGTGGTCACACTTGATAGGACCTTGGCAGTCCCCGGATATGTAAACTGTTGTACTACTGGGGTCATTTATATTGCCCTATGTTCCTCATGTACGGCATTTTACATAGGAATGACCACTAGACAGTTAAAGATCCGTATTAGGGAACATTTATATTCTATGAAAACTAAGGATGACAATAATGCCCTTTTTAAACATTCCCTTGTTTGTCATTCCTTTCACAAATTTTTATTTTCTGTACTTGAGGTTTGTTACAAGGACATGAGGGACGGGGATTATAAGAACTACCTTCTACAAAGGGAGACCTATTGGCAAATTAAACTAAAATCTGACATTCCCCCTGGTCTCAATGAAGCAATTAATGTCAAATGCTTTTTGAAACAACGTAAACTGAATGTTAATAAAGACGGCAGTTTAGTCCGTCTTCACTTTGTTTCAAACTAAAAAATTGCATTGCAAGCTGTTGTTTTAAACTCCTTTTTTACTTTTGTTTGTTTGATTGTTTAATCAGTCACATGGTTTGTCTACTTGTATTTAAATAAGTGAACTGTCTTCCTTTACTACCATTCTGATGAAGTTTTTTACGAAAGCGGATAATAAATCGATATACGCTATTTTTGTGGTGGTGTCGTTTTGCCTTCTCTGCGGGTTTTGGATTTATTGGTTTTGGACTGTTTTTTAGTTTCTTTTTTACTTTACAGACCCAGTTGTTCACCCTAAAATTACAGTTCTACCCAGGGGTGAGAGGCAAATCAACCAGAAGTTGGAGCCATCATTTATACACTTGGCCAGCATGTTTTGTTTTCTTGTTTGTATTGAGGTAAGTCCTAACTTCGCTCTGCAAGTACCCAAACATGCTGAAAGGGCTGGCATGTAAGTGCTCTGCAAGTGATGTTCATACCTCGTACCACCTTGTATCATGTAATCAAAGCTCTGCCCCTCCCCCACCAATAAGGTGCACCTTTGTGTGGGTACTTCAGTCATAGACAATGTGTATGGACCCCCCTCCCCCCAGAACAGTTAAGCAGGCTATGCCTAGTCATGTCTCTCTTCCCCCCATGCCATCTCAAACAGGTGTTAAGAGCTGTTAATTGAAGTCAAGTCACCGGAGTCGTAGTCAGGCCTTTATCCCTCTATGCCAGTGGAGTTAGCTGGTTGTTTAAGTGACACACACATACACACACACAGTCTTCAAGTAAAAATGGAAGGAATCGAGCCTACAACTACAGAATGAAGCTCATTAGCAACTTATAGCCTTAGCTCTGTGATTAACAGACTTTCTGACTCCTAAGGTTAATACCCTGCACTCTGGTACTTACGCAATCACAAAACTGCACTTTGCTCCTGACCATGACATCTTACTGTGATAGGCTGCAGTTTTTTTGTAATTATCCATTAATTTTCTAGAAGTTAATTGCTGCACCACTGTGATTACAGTCTTCCAAAAGCTCATTCATTCTTTCTTCCCTGAGATTTTTACCTGATTTTAGCTAACTTGCTCCATGTATAAGCATGTCTTTACAGTTCTTACCTCCTACTGTCAACTGGTTGCTGCAATTCTGTCACATTACCAACCTTAACTTGTTTCTCTTTCCCTTGAAGTAACATTTCAAACTTACTTAACTGTATTGCTTTGGCAAGTTAAAACTTTCCTTGAAAGTGTAGGCATCTTATCTTTGCCAGTTCTACTTTTGTCTGTTCTCTGAAGTAAAAAGAAACACCATAAAACTAGTATTATCCTGCTTTATTGTCACAATTACTTCAGCAACCCAGAGACCTTATCCAACAGTTATTAGTACAAAAACGTATCTACTTGTTTCTTGTATGTTTCAACCCCCAGTCTTATATTTACCAGCAGTCTTATATTTACCAGAACTGCTATTTGCCATTTCATATGCACAGGTCTGTCCAGATGCCCACCAAACTCCTGATGGGCACATCAGATTTACATGTAAATGGCCAGTGTACCTACCACCAGTGAAAAGTGCTCATTCCTCTTATCTTGCATACATTTGTAGTAATCAAATACTGCTTTGTCTTTCAATGTTTAGGTAACCCAACAACAACTTCAAATTAAATGCACATCAAAAAGATGAAATCATTTTCTATTTCTATGGCTCACCTCTTATTTCCCTACATTTAAATGCCGGTGCATTGCCACAGAAATACACATGGGGGCACTCTTTAATAATGAAAGGATCCTCAAGATAAAACGGGTAGCAGCCTGTAACAAGCAGAAAACAATTTAGTTTTTTTTTATCTCGATGCATTACATGAAATATAAAACAAAACAATCAAAAAAAGTGAGTAGAATGTTTTCAGTACAAGTTGGACTGTGTTACTAGCACTTCTCATTTCACACCACTTAAAAATGTCATTTTGTCATGTAATTAAGAAATGGACCATAAAGTGAATAAATTATCCCAGACTTGTAGGTAAAGGAAAGCTATAGGCAACTAAAGCAATCACACATGTATATTGTCTCAAACTGCAGACCAACACTAGGCTCAGTTAAGGACCAATCTGGCATTCTTAAGTTAATTGTGCATTTCAAGGCTAATAAAAGCATCTAAAAGAAGCACTGGCCACCTAGTGACCAGGGGTTCTGCAGATGCAACAAAAAACTTCCATGCCATTCACTGCCTCAGCTGTAGAACAAAGCATGCTTCTTGGATGATCCCATCATCAAATTTCTTGCATGTTAAGGATTGGATGAATAAATGTTAAGTGCAACATGAGCTCCTTCATCTCCTAGAGACCAGGTGTATTATATGTGTTAGCATAAGAGGTTCTCACCCAATCGGTATGAAAGCAGATGCACTACATGTGCAGCAAGAGCTCCATTTCTGGCTTGCATGATCAATTGAGACCACTTACACTGCACATGTAACATGCTACCACCCACCTCACCCCAAAACCACAGGAGGCCAGGTATACTACACAGGTATTTTGCAAGGCTGTTGTGCTTTCTGCATGAACTGCTGTTCATCATTCCAGTACTGCAGACATAACTTAGGAATGCTCTGTTCCTCTCCAGAGTGTAGGTTGTCCCCCTTCCAAACTCTGGCCAGCTCAGGATAATATATACAAAATAACAAGAAAACTGTATTCCTTTCCCAGATGTGCTGCACGGCTAATATGTGATATTTCTAAACCCCCAAGGTAATGAGATTTCTAAGCCCATAATTTTGACTCCCCCTCCCCTACCAACATAAGCTGAAGAATGCCAAGCAACAACAGCATTGACTAGGCTTGATGCAGCTGGTGCAAGTGCACTGATGAGGGGGGGGGGGGGGGCAAGTATTATTTAATCAATCCTCACCAAGAGTGTCTGGTGCAGTGGGCGATAAATGTCCAGCTCTAAGCGTCCATTCAAGGATGTCAAGGTAATCATCCATACTGCTGTACTTGTAGATGTCGCTCACATTCTGTCCAGATGTCCCCAGGAACCTAAATGGCAGAAAAATAGTTGAAAAAAGAAGTTATGTCTTACCATAACGTTTGATCTGTGTTGTTGTTGATCTTTCATTCATCACTGATGGGTTCGGTTCCGAGCCCTCGGAACAGAGTCAGCCTTTTACAAAGCTCGAGCCAGCCAAAAACTCTCAAGCTAAGCTTCTACCCAGTATGCCCTTCTCCCTGTTACCTCAGATCGAGTTTGCTAGAGATAGAGAAGTAAAGCAGAGGCCACTTCTGCGCAAATACCTTAGGACACCACTTGGACCCAAAGCATCCCCCAAGAGCTTTGGCGGGGGAAGGAGGGTGGGATGTAATGAATGAAAGAAGAGCAACAACACAGATGGAACTTATGGTAAAACATAACTTCTAATGGTGTTAATCTTCTTTCCATTCATCACTGATGGGCCAGAATCCCAACCTACCTTGAGGTCCATGGGCGGCCCTTATGGAAGAACATTCCTGAGTACCACTGAGTTGAAAGCAGCTCTCCCTCTGGAAACCAAGTCCAATTTGCAATGATTGATAAAGGTATGAGGTTTAGCCCAAGTGGCTGCCGCGCAAATGTCATCCATGGAAGCCCTGGAATGGAAAGCTACAGATGTTGCTATAGATCTAGTGGAGTGAGCTTTAACCTTTGGCACAGGTTCTTTTGTGAGGGAATAGATAAAACGTCTGCAGTCCCTTAGCCATTTTGATAATGTAACCTTGGAAACAGAATTTCCCATTCTAGGCCCAGAAAAGGAGATGAAAAGCTGTTCAGACTTACGGATAGGCTTGGCCCTGTCTAGGTAGAATCTCAGTTGCCTATGTACATCCAAAGAATGCAGGCAGTACTCTCCTTTATTAGAAAAATTCGGAAAAAACACTGGTAGATCAATGATCTGGTAAATGGAAAAATCAGAAACAACTTTGGGAAGGATGGGTTAGTCCGGAGTGATATTCTGTCTTTATGGAAGACCAGATAGGGCCTCTTGACACACAATGCCTGCAGCTCCGAGACCCGTCTGGCTGATGTGACGGCTACTAAGAACAAAGATTTTCAGGGCAAGAACCTTAGGTCAAGCTTCGCTGTGGGTTCAAAGGGCTTTTGAGTCAAAGACTAAAGTGAGGTTCCATGGTTCCACTGACAGGAGGCCTGATACGAGAGGTTCCCTTAAGAAAGGCTTTGTACTGACTTAAGGAGATGAGAGGGGTACCATCTATACCATTGTGGAAATTAGAAATCGCTGCCGGATGTACTTGTATGGCAGAGACTCCATTTTCAAAAAACGTAGCCAAGTATTGCAGCACCGCAGTCACTGGAGCAGAATATGGATCTAGCATGTCATCCTTACACCAGATGAAGAACCTTTTTCATTTATCCTGATACAGTCTTCTGGTAGATGGTTTATGTGAGGCCAGAAAGATGTCCCAAACACGTGAGGTGAGATTAACTTGCCTGGCAACTAACGGAAGTGGAGAAACCAAGCCGTTAGCATGAGATCGGGTGGCTCAACCCTTGAGGGTGAGTAATCAGATCTGGGAGAGGGTCCAGAATCCACGGCGGGTATACTAGCTGAGGCCAAAGGAAGGGGAACCAAACTTGTCAAGGCCAGAATGGGGCTATGAGGATCACCTTGCATCTCAACCGAAGAGCTTTCTTTAGGAATTATGGAATCAGGGAAATGGGAGGTTAAGCGTAAAGAAGTCCCGTGGGCCAATTGTGGATCAGAATGTCCCTCTGGGACTCCCCCTCTGGGGAGAGAGGGCAAAACAGCTGCTGTACTTGTTGTTCGATGGGGAGGTGAAAAGATTGCAGCAAGCCTGGCCCCAGTGGCTGATGATTTCTGTTGCTACCTCGGGATTGAGGGACCACTCGCGAGGCAGGAGAATGCATCTGCTCAGTTTGTCCGCAATTACATTGGAGCTCCCCGGAATATGCATTGCTATCAGAAAGCGGTTGGAAGCTAACGTCCACTGCCAAATTCTCATGGCCTCTCGACACAGGGGTAGGACTTGGTTCCTCCTTGCTTGTTGATGTACCAGACCCACTAACATGTTGTCTGACTGAATTGCAATTGTCCCAGAAGGGAGAACTGGATGAAAGCCTGCAACGCTAACAGCACCGCTCTCAGTTCTAGAATGCTGACATGCAGGAGGGCCTCTGAGGTGGACCATGCGCCTTGGACCGTCTATCCCTAGAAACACCCCCCCACCCCACCCAATCAGGGAAGCATCCGTGGTTACAATGGCGCGGGGCTGAGGGGACTGAAATGAGCAACTGCAAAGTTCTGAGTCTGGCCTCATCCACCAAAGAAGGTCCTGCTTGCAGGAGTTGGTTATGTGAAACTGGTAACTGAGGGGGTGATAGTTTGGGAACCACTGACAAAGGAGGAGCCACTGCAGGATTTGCATGTGTAGCTTCGCTAGGGACACTGTTGGAATTGAAGCTGCCATGAATCCCAGGGCTTGAAGAACCTCCCTTGCTGAAACTTTTGTTTGACAGAGTATCATCCGCAGCTGGAGCCTCAATCGCTGGAGTCTGTGATTTGGGAGTGACACTAGACAGGACCAGGTATTGAAAACTGCTCCAATTAATTCTATTTGTTGTGTAGGAGTAAGGTATGACTTCTCCCAATGTATTGTCATTCCCAAAATTTTTGCCAGAGAGAGGGTATAATGCAGTGCTGTTACCAGAAGATGCTTGGTGGGGGCGGTGAGGAGCCAGTTGTCCAAATATGGAAACACTAGGAATCCTTGTAGTCTCAAATAAGCTGTGTCCACTGGCATGCACTTCGTGAACACTCTGGGGGCTGTAGAGAGACCAAATGGCAGGGCACAAAATTGATGACTGGCCCCTAGCTGGAAGCAAAGCAGACTCCTGGAGCATTTGTCCATTTTGATGTGGTAATATGCATCCCAGAGATCTATCAAGCACATCCAATCGCCTTCCCTTAAAAAAGGGAGAATGGACTGAACCGTGACCATCCAGAATTTGGTTTGGAAGACAGGCTTGTTCAAGCTGCTGAGATCCAAAATGGGTCTCCAGTCCCCTGTCTTTTTTGGCACCAAAAAGAATCTTGGAGTAGAATCCGGATTCGCATTGATCTGGTGGGACAGGTCGGATGACTCTCTTTTGAGACAGCTTTATTATCTCTGAAACTGCTTCTTCCCTTTGACTGGGTGGAATGTTGCGAAGCTTTTTTGGAAGATTTGGTTGACAGGAAAGGGGGATGGTGTAACCTCTGGTGATTATACTCTGCACCAAACGATCGGTGGTAATAGACTGCCAGGCAGCTTGGTGCGGAGAAAAATGACCCCCAACTGCTTCCAGAGGTAAGCAATCGGGCTGCTCCTCAGGAACGCTGGTAAGGCTGTCCAGAGGAGGAGTCACTGGAGCCTTAGTTATGAGGACCCCCTCTGCCTCTGTAGGGGCATCTTCTGGAACCGTTACCCCCTCTGCTCCTGGGAATATCACCACATGCAGCACAGAAAGGGCCCTGAGATTTTTTGTGCCCCATTTTCCCACTCCTCCGATTCCCAGAGAAGGAACATTGAGGATTGGAAAACTGTAGGCCTACGGCAGACAGGGTCTTGCCATCTTGCTCGCACCTGGCTAGCAAGTCCTTCACCTTGGAGACAAAAAGGGACGATGCTTCGATGGGAGCATTCAAAAAGGAAGATGTGAAGGGGTCCGCCAGGTCACAAATGGGCATCCAGGCATAACGTCTCATGACAATGCCCAAACCCGCTGCTTTAGCCGCCCCTTCAGTTGCATGTGATAGCAACCTCATAGAAGAGTTGGAGATTGATTCTATGGTTGCCAGCTGTGAGGCCACTTTACACCTGACCTCATCAGACACCTGTCCTGCGAGTGTCCCACAGAGTTCAGAGATCAAGTCTCTCTGGAGTCTTGTAAAATGTGCCAAATATTTCAGTGACCATATAGCAAAGGTCCCTGATGCAAAAACTCGCTTCCCAAGTCTGTCCACCACCCGGGAATGTTGGGTGGGTGGACAGCGTGACATTCCTCAGCCAAGTCCTTTTTCGTGGCCGCCACCACCATAGTATCGACTGATAAATCTCTGGGACCAAAGCGGGTTTTCCTCGGGAGGGGAAAAAATTTTGTCGGGTCTCTGAGGGATCGCCTCAATGTAATCATGGTTCTTCCAAGCATGCTGGATGATGAGCTCGTCGGCAAGCGGGGTCACCCAAGAGGTAGAAGGCCGATGGGAAGGCCTGCAGGAACATGGACTCCTCAGACAAAGGGTTGGTGGGCTTCCAGTCACCTGTTTTAGCATTTCCAGGATGTCTCTGAAGGAGACACCATCAGGAGGTGACCGTGGGAACCCTTCACCATCATCGTAATCCGTATCTTCCATTAAAAACTCCTCGGGCAAGTCCATGTGCTTCCTCTTTCACATCCTCTTTTGAGGAGGCTCCTCATTGGGGGTCTCTGAGGAGAACTCAGAAGATTGGGTACCCTGAACAGGGGTGTCCTGCAGCTTCCCTGCCCGGGGGGGGATCTGTGGCAGCTGTAACTCAGGGGTGAAAATTGGGGTTCTGACATCAAAGGAGTGCTTCCAAAAGTGAGAGCCCTCTCCATCGTACAGAAAGCAGGTCTGCCCAAAGAGGGATGGGAGCCCGGAACAGAGAAAAAGTACAGTTTTGTACCTACCATAAATGTAGATGTTCGAAGATCCACATTGCTGCAGTCCTTACTTATGGGTAGTCCGCTGTCCTCGGTGTCATAGATCTGACATCAGGGTATAAAGGCGCAGGACCGACGTCATATCCTCAGTCTTTTCTTGCCCCAGATGTCAGAAGGCCAAACCAGAAAGGCCACAGCCAAAAACAGAATACCTCCCAAAAACATGCCCAACAACAACCATCACCTAAAGCATAGCACCAAGTCTAACTACAGTGGGGAAGGAGGGAGACTGCAGCAATGTGGATCTTGAACATCTACATTTATGGTAGGTACAAAACTGTACTATGTTCTTCATCTCACATTGCTGCAGTCCTTACTTATGGGTAGAATCCCAAAGCAACGGAAAGGGAGGATGGTAAAATCATAAAAAATGCCCTGTAAAATTGCAGTGGCAAATCCAGCCCTAGACTTAGAATAAAGAGGAAGGTGGTAATGCTTAGAAAAGGTATGCACTGAACTCCAAGTAGCTGCCTCCAAAATGTCTTTTGTCGCTAGCCCCCTTAGCAAGGCCGTAGAAGTAGCAGTAGCCCTAGTGGAATGCTGATTCCAGCAGGAATCTCCTTACCATGATGGGAATAACAGAAAGAAATACAAAACCCAATCCATTTAGAAATAGTTTGTTTTGAAACAGGTTTACCCTGTGAACCCAAAGCAAAAGAAACAAACAATTGCTGAGACTGTCTGAACTCCTTGGTTCTGCTCAAATAATAACGGAACTGCCTGTGAATATCCAAAGTATGCAAAATTTTCTCCCCTTTATTTTGGGGGTTTGCATAAAAAGTAGGCAAATGAATAGTTTGATTTAAGGCCACACTAGAAACCACCTTAGGCATAAAGGAAGGATTAGAAAGATACCTATCCTTATGAAAAATCAGGAAAGGCTCCACTGCCATGAGGGCCTGTAATTCAGAAACCCTTCTTGCAGAGGTAATGGCCAACAAAAAAGCAGTTTTCCATGACAAATACTTTAACTCGGCAGTAGCTGCAGGCTCAAAAGGTTGTAGAGTAAGTTTTTCCAACACAAAATTGAGATCCCAAGCAGGAGTAGGGGTCTTATATTCTTTGCCCCTCTAAGAAATTGCTTAAACCAAGGATGAGAGAATAAAGGAGGGTCACAATCATAGTGAGCAGAAATGGCTGCAGCATGGACCTTTGAGGAGAAAGACAAACCCTTGTCCAATAACTCAGTAAGGTATTGAAGAGCAACACTTAAATCAGGTTTGGAGACATCAAAGTCCTTTCCTTTGCTCCAAATAAAAAATCTCCTCCATTTATCAGCGTAAACTTTCCTGGTACTAGGCCTCCTGGCCTCCAAAATAACATTCAAAACTTGTTGTGGAAGCTGAGACCCTCCAGAGTCTAAAACAGAATATGCCAGGCTGTCAGATGTAGAGACTGAATCTTGACATTGAGGAAGTGACTGTCCTCTTGTGACAAAAGGTGCGGAATCAAAGGCAGAGGCCATGGAGGTTCTCGTACTAAGCTCCTCAGTAGTGGGTACCAGTGTTGTCGAGGCCAATCCGGTGCTATAAAAATCATGGTTGGCTTGTCTTGTCTGGCCTTCAAGAGTACCCTGGGAAGAAGAGGCAGAGGTGGAAAGGCATATACATGCAGATTGTTCCAACTGAATGATAGAGCGTCCACCTTCCAAGCTGTGTGATGAAACATTTTTGTGCAAAACTTTGGCAACTGGTAATTTAGTGGAGAAGCGAACAGATCTATGTCTGGAGTTCCCCATAACACTGTCAACTGTTGAAATACATGAGGATCCAATTTCCACTCGTGAGGATCCACTATTTGTCTGCTCAATACATCTGCTAAGGAGTTCTGTGCTCCTGGTAGAAACCTTGCCTGAAGATTGAGGTGTAGATTGAGAGCAGTTTCCCACAGAATCATCGCTTGCCTGCAGAGTGTAAGAATGGGTTCCCCCCTGCTTGTTGATGTACCACATGACAGTAGTGTTGTCTGTTTGAATCAACACCTGCCCTGGGTGAAGTAAATCTTTGAAAGCCATCAATGCAAACTGGACTGCTAACATTTCCTTCAAGTTGATATGCAAATGTTGGAGTTTGACAGGCCACGTGTTTTGCACCCATTTTCCATTGAGGTGTGCTCCCCAAGCCTTGTCAGAGGCATCTGTCGTTAGAATCTGACTCGCCTCTGGCCGGGACACAGAGAGTCCCTTGTTTAGGTGACATTCCTGAGCCCACCACAAAAACTCCTTCCGAATGCAAGGTATTACCTGAATGACAGTGTCTAGATCTTGGCAGTGCTGTGTCCATACATTTTTGAGATACCATTGAAGCTTCCTCATATGCAATTTGGCATTGGGAAGCACCAGAATACAAGATGCCATGAACCCCAAGGCTTGAAGGACTGTCCTTGCAGTCAGCCTGGACCGTAGAGACATTTGACGGAAATAAAGAGAAAGGCTTCTTTGTTTGTCCGGGGTCAAAAAGGCCATCTGGGAAGCTGTATTCAGTCTCACACCCAGAAAGCACATGTCCTGAGAGGGTACTAGACTGGACTTTGTTTCGTTCACAGAATACCCTAGGCATCTTAACACTGCCATCACATACTGTAGATGATGAAGAAGTTCGTCCTTTTCTTGTGCAATAATCAGGCAATCGTCCAAATAAGGAAAAATCTGTATTCCTCTTAGTCTGAAAAAAGCTATTACTGGAGCCAGAACCTTTGTGAACACACTGGGCGCAGTAGATAAGCCAAAGGGCAATGCAGGGAACTGATAATGTAAATTTCCAGCCGCAGGTACCTCCTGCAACTGGGCCTGATAGGAACATGAAGGTAAGCCTCTTTGAGATCCAGAGTAACCATCCAGTGATCTTTGCCCAACAGAGGTAAAAGTTGTTGTAAAGTCAGCATCTTAAACTTTGGAATGTCCAGGTAAGTGTTGAGGATAGATAAATCCAAAATTGGTCTCCACGTGTTCCCTTTCTTTGGAACTAGAAACAGGCGAGAATAAAATCCTAGGCCCACTTCTGACAGAGGAACTGGCTGTATAGCTCCTATTTGAAGAAGTAAAGAAATTTGTCTGCCTCTATCCTTTGCCGAGGAGGGACGTCTGGCATGCCTTTGAAAGGAGGCATGGTATGGAAATAGAACTTGTAACCTCGGTTTATAATGTCCAATACCCATTTGTCCTGGGTGACTAAATGCCAATTTTGCTTGAAAAGAGCCAACTTTCCTCCCAAAGGAGCTGCCAGGCAAGAAGAATCTGGCAGCTGAAAATGTAGGTCATTGGGCCTGTTTACGAAAGGACTGGCCCCTGCCCTCACCAGCAGACTGAGCAGGCGAACTCCATTGTCTCGGCCTGAAAGTACTCTGAGCTCTGCCCCTACCACGCCTAGATCTACCTCTAGACTGAGCATCAGAAGAAGGGTACGTCCACCCCTTAGTAGGCCAATTTCTACTAAACTTTGGAGGTTGTACCTGCAAAAATTCTTTAACAGTCTGCATAGACTTAGCCTTGTCTTCCATTTTCTTTAAGACTGACTCCACAGGAGGACCAAACAAAACTTCAGACTGTAAAGGGGCATCCAGAATTCTAGACTTAACATGCTCAGACAAATTCTGATCCTTAAGCCAGGCGTGCCTACGAATAACTGAACCAGTGGCAGCCACCCTAGAAGAAGCCTGTAAAGCATCAAAACCACATTGCAAAGAGTGCTTACCCACCTGTTCAGAAACATGCACTAAATCCTGCAATTCTTTACACTCTATGCCCTCTGCCAAAGCATCCACTTTAGACCTTAGCTGAGAAAGGAGGAAATTCTGATACTTCAACATATGAAACTGGCAGTTCAAAGCCCTCATTGCTAAAGTAGAAGAGGTATACACCTTACCCCATCTATCCAAAGCTCTAGCTTCCTTATCCAGAGGAACCGGATTCTTAACAACAGAGGCTCTAACACCCTTAGGCCCCTGACTAATAGTTTCTGGGTCCGCCCTAGGACTCTTATACAGATATTTATGAGCCTCAGGCACCCTGTAATACCTGTCCGGTTTAACTGGGGCAGGAGGCACAGAATCTGGGTTAAGGGAAGCTTCCGAAAAAACATCTGAAACCACATCCAAAACCGGAGGTATAGCTAAGGGTCTATGCTGTGGTAAAAACAAGAACTCCCTAAGTCTCTTCCGTGAATCAGAGTAATCCTGTCCCTCCCACTGAAAATGCTCCCTCATGGAATGCAGAGTTTCTGAAAATGAAAAATCCTCTGGAGGAGAAGCAGAAGCAGAGGAATCCTCTGCATCAGAATCAGAATAAGGAGGGAAATCTTGAATGTCTTCAGCAGAAGACTCTGAATCATCTGAGGCCTGCACCAAACTTTCCAATTCTGGCTCCATCCTGGGCCTTTTATCAGGAGGGGGCATAGAACCTCTAATTAAAGTAATCAAATCCTCTGCCATTTTAAGCATGTGCTTTTTAGGCACAGACCCTGAAGAACCCGAACTGACACCAGAGGAAGGCAAAACAGACCTGCCCTTAGAAGGAGCCTTAGAAACAGTAGCAGAAGGCCTAACCACCTTAGGCATAGAAGGGAGAAAAGTAACCTGAGAGGCCCCTTCAGCCTGACCTGCCTCCTGAGAGGCCACATCCTGTAAAATCAAAGTTTCCCCCTGGGACTCAACAGAAACTTCAGCCGGATCCACCTGTTCAGCTGTAGCTTCTAAAGGTCCGGCATCATCATCCTGCCTAGGCTTTAAAGATTTGTCTTTGCGCTTCTTAGTAGAAGCAGGCCGGAACATCTGACGGCATATTATAATTACACCTCTTGCCAAAGACTAACCTAGCGCAATCTAACCTCCGCTTTATATATTAAACCTAGCACAAAACCGACACCCGACTCACGTAGTGCTCAGTCCCAAACAAGGAATACAAAGCGAGTGGTAATCCCTATGTATCTGTTTCCCACAAGAAATACAATTATTCACTTTTTCTGACATCCGGTAAGTAACTGAGGCAAGAAAAAAAAAAAAAACAAAAATATTCCCCAACGGGGTACTTAGCCCAACTTGGTATCGGTCTGAAACTCCAAAATTTCAGAACGCCGAACGGCACTTGCAACACTGCTTCTGCATCGGACCATGCGGCAAAAAAGACTGGGGATATGACGTCGGTCATGCGCCTTTATACCCTGACGCTCTGATGTCAGATCTAGGCGCCATGACAGACGTCAGCCTAATACTTTGGTATTCGGGCCGACCGAGGACAGCGGACTACCCATAAGTAAGGACTACAGCAATGTGAGATGAAGAACATCCTCGGGACTGGGGTCACACCCTGCTTCGATGAGCCCACCCCCACGGATGGAGCCTCAAGCAGGATTGGTGCGGATGGGGCTATCAGCACCAAGAACGGAACCAAAAACAAACACAGAACCGTGCCCAGAGACAAGGAACCCGCCCCCCAATCCCCAGATTGAGGAAGGACCAGTTCCACAGGAACAGAGGACCAAAGGGGCGAACCCAGAGCCTGAGTGAGGTCCACTATAGGTGCCGAAGTGATGGGTTCCGAGAAGGAAGTTGGAGCAGAAAGCTTCAGAACCAGAATGGTCGAAGGAGTATAAGGAGGAGTCCGTGGAGAAACCAACCCAATCCTGCAGGCGGATGGGTCTTAGAAAGCGTGGGTATCCCCCTGGCTGCTAACAGCTGGTCCACAAGACGCACCACATCGTTTTCTGACAGGCTCCTGGTGGATCTAGTAGATACTCCGGACGGAGAGTCAGGTCGGTCAATGAACAGGCTATACATCTGACCCAGGAACGGATCTACGGAAGGGGAGTACTGGGTCCGTCATGCAAGGTCTGAAGGCACCGATGTCTCAAATTTTGAGACCGGGATTAATGGGGTCAAATCCAACTTGGTCGAAAAAAATGCTCGATGCCAAAGCGGAAGGTTCCAATATCGTAACAGACAAAGGTATCAAAGGTGTGCCTTGAGCTGTAGTGGCCACAGGTGCCAAAGTCATAGTAGGCGTAGTGAGGTCTACCATTGGTGCCAAAGCTGGAGCTGGTATCATAGGTTTTGAGATGCTCGGAGCCAACAAGGCAGATTTATGCTCTGAGGACATCTTGGGGACCTTTGATTTCACAGGCTTACCCTGATCACTCAAGGGTGAGGAAGGTACCGAGTGGGACCTCTTTTTGTCTTTTGTAGGAGGGGTTGAGACCTCTATCGCAGAAATGGCCTCTGAGAAGTGTGACTTAAATAACCCTTTCAGTATCAGTTTATTTTTGCGCTCAGAAACTCTGACAAATGTCACAGGGAGGTTGCACCGAAAGATGGGACATCCCCAAACAATACACAATCATTGTGAGAATCACTATTAGGTAACTTGCCATTACATGAAGCACAATGCTTAAACCCTGAAGTATCTTTCTTATCTGACATGTTAAGAGAGAGATACCACAGGCAAACACTTTAAGGACAAAATGAAAAGTCTGTACTAGTAGGTCAAACACAGTTCAAAAAAAAGCCACACAGCCATATCACTAAATCTATATATATAAGTAAAACAGAAATGTCTTGCTTAAAAAAACACTAACAGGCTAGGAAAGAAAAGAGAAATACCAGCTATGGTACTGAGGGAATACCACAAGGGTAAGAGGAGAAGGCCATACCAACAATGGTACTTGAAAGTTTACCAACGGGTACAGCAAAGAAGAAAAGAGCAAGGTCTGAAAGTAGAAAAAACACTAGAAATACCAATTGCTCCCTAAGAGAAAATATCAAAACGTTTTTCACACAAACTATCAAATAAGTTTCCATTTGGCTGAGAGTTCGGTTGAAACGTGTCTTTATGGCTAAGTTGCAAACAAGATCTGGGATAACAAGGAGAAGGGCATTCTGGGTAGAAGCTTAGCTCGAGAGTTTTTAGCTGGCCCGAGCTTGGTAACAGGCAGACTCTGAACCGAATCCATCCGTGATGAATGGAAAGAAGATTAACATCATCAGATCAATCTTCTTCTGAATGAGCCACACAACTAGTGCAAGGATTACATTATAAGAGAAAAGCAGAGCAAATTCTCCAAACCTAGTTTTCCATTCTGATGTGCTGCTGTCAGAATACCAAATATGCACCAATGCTTAAAACAGTGAACATAAAATATTTTATTTCCAAACCAGTAGTTTGAAATACATTACAGAATGCAGTGGTACATCACACTTTCACTTCATACTCTGCAGAATGGAATACAAACAAGATGTGTTTGACTGTTCAATGCTAAGCAGATTGAGGATGGATTACTTAAGACCACTGCAATCAAACCACAAGCTGCGCAAGTCCTGTACTGTAAAACCTGTATGTCAAAAATAAGTCCAAGAGTCGACTAACGTGGAGTGAGGATGAAGGGATGGAAGAAGCTGCACCCAATGTTAGATTTGCATGACTGGGATTGTGTGTTGATGTTAATGCTGTTAGTGGATGGCATGTTTATTACTCTGCACACGTGTGGCCTCTTATCACATTTACAATCAAAGCTGTGTATATTCAGACTTTACTGCAAAACTAACTTTTTACAATGCAGCTTGAATGATTGGCTTTTGATGAGACATGTTACAACCTTCCAGAAAAGCTGTGTCCTGTGTTGTTAACAGAGGCAAAGGTTAAGTCCCTTCTGCATTATTTTTTTGCTACCAGCAGCTGACCATCAGCTACGACTACCTCCTCATTCACTAGGTCTGCCAGACCAGCTTTAGCCTCCCCAGGGTCTGCTCACCATATATCCAGGACTTGTGAGGACCCCATTGCAGTGTCATATTACTGCCAGGGAGTGTTTTTTGCTATGCCTTACCATTCCCACTGCACGCACTTGTTGCCATCTGTGACTCAACCAAACAATGGGGACATACGCCTGTACTGTCCTACCTCCAGAGTAATTCAATGTCTTCTGTCTATTCCCCTCTTAGAACCACAGGATGCATGCAAGTACATGTCCATCCTTCTTTGCCATTGCCACATTTGCCTAAGTCACTAATAAAAAACTGGGTCACCCGGGCCATAGTCAGACCTTCATTCCTCTATATCACAGTGCCGTTGCTCTTCTATTTTATTTTTGGTGACATTTCTCTCTTCTGTATCTGATAAATAATCTTTATAATTAACATGTTCCCTCAAAGTTACTGTATTTTTTAGAAAAGTCTTCCTTTTCTCATTACCTCCTTGATTTACATATCACAAGTGAGGACTTGAATGTATCTTTCCTAGCAAACTCTCATTACACAAACAGTCCAGAATGAGGAGTCTCACTCCTGGATCACATACTCCCCAGTTCTGAAAGTTAAGCAAATCATCTTCAAAGACTGTAGCTAAAAATGCAAAAAGTCTTGTAAGTAAAAGGCCACTTAAATGCCTAAATACTTTTCTTACACAAATGACAATAATCTAAACATGGACTTCTGTAGTATACACCACTTGGCAAGATTCTTTTTACGACTAAGCAATAAAAAGTACAGTTTTGTACCTACCATAAATGTAGATGTCCGATAGACATGCAACTGCAGTCATAACATGTGGGTTGTCCTGCCTCAGGCAGCCCTCGGTCGGCCGGATTCCAAAGTCTGGGTCCTGATGTCGCATTTCTCGAGTATATAAGCATCAGCCGACGCCATTTCTTCAGTGTTTCTTGCCCCAGATGCCAGGTGCCCTCCAAGGAAGGCTGTAATCAAATTGGAAGACAAAACAGGATTCCAAACAAATAAATGAGCAATAAAACAAATGCACCATAACAGATATCCCCAGCTAAGAGAAACAGGGATAGGAGTGGACCCTAGGCATAGAGGGGTATGGAGGGAGGGACTGCAGTTGCATGTCTATCGGACATCTACATTTATGGTAGGTACAAAACTGTACTATGTCCTTCAAGAATGCAACTGCAGTCATAACATGTGGGTAGAATACCATAGCTTAGCTGGGGAGGAGGAATGCTCTAGGAAAAAGATGGTGTGGCAATCAAACCCTGCAGGACTGCCGAAGCAAAGCCTGCTCTGGATCTGGAGTATAGAGGGAGATTGTAGTGTTTTGAGAATGTATGCACGGAGCTCCATGTAGCAGCTTCTAGAATGTCCTTAGTAGGCACCCCTCTTAAGAATGCTGTAGAGGTGGCTGTAGCTCTGGTGGAATGTGGTCTGACATTGGCTGGAACAGTCTTTCCATGAAAGGAATAACAGAATCTGATGCAATGTCCAATCCATTTTGAAATAGTCTGTTTTGAAATTGCTTTTCCTTGGACTGCAGGGCCGTAAAGTTGCTCAGACTTCCTACTGGCCTTGGTTCTGTCCAAGTAGTACGGTTGTCTGTGAATGTCCAAGGTATGCAACAGTCTTTCCCCTTGTTCTCAGGATTGGGGAAGAAAGCAGGCAGATGAATTGCTTGATTTAAAGAAACCCTAGATACCACCTTTGGCATGAAAGTAGGGTTGGTCCTTAATGAAACCCTGTCTCTGTGAAAAATGATAAAGGGTGGTATTGCCATTAGGGCCTGTAGCTCCGAAACCCTTCTTGCTGATGTAATTGCCAACAGGAAAGCTGTCTTCCAAGAGAGAAATTGCAAGTCAACTGAAGCTGCTGGCTCAAATGGAGATAGTGTCAGTTTTTCTAGGATGAAATTGAGGTCCCAGGCTGGCACTGGGGCCTTTCTTGGTGGCTTAATGTTCTTGATTCCCCTGAGGAATTGCCTTAGTAAAGGGTGTGAAAAAACAGGAGGATCAGTGTTGTATCTAGCTGAAATAGCAGATGCATGTATCTTTATGGAAGAATATGAGAGGCCGTTCTTTAACATATCTGCCAAATATTCCAAGATGAGTGGGATGTTCAACAATGATGCATCATGTCCCTTGCTGGTATTCCAATTGCTGAATCTTTTCCACTTTGCTAAGTAAACCTTTCTGGTGGATGGTCTTGAGCCTCTGTTAGTATCCGCTGAACTTCCTTGAGATAGGCTGAAGTTATTTATGGGATCTCCCAGGCTGTTAGCTGCAGTGTCTGTAGATTTGGATGCACGTTGTGTTGAGTCAGAAGTAGAGGCCATTTGGGGAAGGGCCCACCTCCTGGTGTGACATATGCTCCGTAGTAGTGGGTACCAGTGTTGTCTTGGCCAGTTTATGATTCCTTTCTCTGCTTTGATCTTTATTAATACTGAGGTCATCAGTGGCAGAGGTGGGAATGCATAGATTGTTAGTGAGTTCCAGTTGAATGAGAGGGCATCTATTTTCCAAGCTTTTGGATGGTATGTCCTTGTGCAGAATTTTGGTAGAAGATGGTTGAGATGAGAGGCAAATAGGTCCACTTCTGGCTTGCCCCGTGTCAAGTGAGTTGTCTGAAGGCCTTCGGATGTAACCTCCACTTGGATCTGTGAAATTCCTGCTTAGGCTGTCCGCCAACACATTGTCTTTTCCTGGAACAAACTGGGATTGTAACTGGATGTTTAGACTCAGTGATTTCTCCCAAAGATGCATTGTCAGTCTGCAAAGTGGGTAAGAGTGGGTGCCCCCTTGCTTGTTTATGTACCACATCACAGTGGTGTTGTCTGTCCGTATCAGTAAATGGCCTTGCTGGAGTTGGTGTTGAAAAGCCTCGATGGCATGCATTACTGCCAGCATTTCCTTTTAGTTTATATGCAGATGTGTTTCCTTTGGAGATCATTGTCCTTGTATACACCTGCCTTCCATGTGCGCCCCCCATCCAAGGTCTGAGGCGTCTGTGGTCATGGTCTGTTTTATCAGTGGTTTTTTGAATGACATACCTGCGTTTGCCTGGCTCACCGAGGCCCACCATAGGAATTCCTTTTGTAGGCATGGAATGAGCGGTATGATTGTCTCCAAGTTGTTGCTGTGTTGAGACCAAATGCTTTTTAGGTACCATTGAAGCTTTCTCATGTGTAGTCTTGCTAATGGAACCAGGAGAATGCAGGATGCCATGTACCCCAGGGCCTGTAGGAATCTCCTTGCAGTCATCTGGGTGAGTTTTGCTAAACCTTTGAAGTAATGAGTTAACTTCTCTTGCTTGTCTTCTGTCTGGTAAGCCATCTGAGAGGCTGTGTCTAGTTTGGCTCCTAAGAAGATTATTTGCTGGGATGGCTGCAGTCTTGACTTTTGGAAGTTGACTGTGTATCCCAGAACTTGAAGTAATCGTATGACATAATCCAGGATTTTTTGTCAACATCAATTTGGGTAAATTTGTATCCCCTGGAGCCTGCAATGAGCAATTACTGAAGCCAGGCATTTTGTGAATACTCTGGGCACAGTAGATAAGCCAAATGGCAATGCTGAGAATTGATAATGCTCTGGTCCTGCAAGAAATCTGAGGTATCTTCTGCAGCTGTGTCTGATAGGGACATGCAGGTATGCCTCCTTGAGGTCCAGAGTAATCAGCCAAGACCCCTTGCCCAGCATGGGAAGGAGTTGCTGTAGAGTCAGCATTTTGAACTTTGGTACTATGAGAAAGGTGTTTAATACGGAAAAGTCCAGTATTGGTCTCCATTGAGATTCTTTTCTTGGAACAAGGAACAGTCTTGAGTAAAACCCCTGGTCTTGTTCTTGTTGTGGAACTCTTTCTATTGCTTTCATCCAAGTCAGCAGAGTGATTTGCTTGATAGCCTCTGCCCTCTGGTTTTGTGGTAGGTTTGGCATGCCTTGTGTCCAAAATCCATTTGTCCTTTGTCAGTCTGTGCCAATTGACTGCAAACAGAGATAAGGAGTTTCTATTTGTTCCCTGGTAGGCGGTAGTAGAGGAAAGTCATTGAGATTGTGGTTGTGGGGCAGGTGAAACCCCTGTCACTTCTTTGGTTTCCTGGCTGCCATTGTCGCCCCTGTAAGGGCCTCTGTATTTTCCTCGGCCCGTCTGTTCTTACCCCTTTGAAACTTTTCTTTATTAGGAAAGGACCAGTTTTTAGAAGGCCAATTCCTACTGAATCTGGGGGGTTGAACTTGGAGGAAATCTTTCACCGTCTGAACCGATTTTGCTTTTTCTTCAATGGTCTTTAGCACATCCTTAGCATTTGCACCAAAAAGCTTGTTCTTTTCCAAAGGTGCATCCAGATGTTTTGCTTTTACATGATCTGGTAGAGGTTGATCTTTTAACCAAGCATGTCTCCTGTCATAGCTGCCCTACATGAAGCTTCCAGTGCATCATATCCACACTGCAGGAAGTGATTGCTTACTTGCTGAGTGTTATGTACAGCTTCCTGCAAAGTCTTCCTGTCTAAAGGATCAGGAGTGGCTAGAGTTTTTTGTAAATCTTCTAAAAGGTAGTCCTGATATTGTAACATATGAAAAAGGCAATTTAAAGCTCTCATAGATAAGGTAGTGGATGTGTAAACCTTTTTACCCCATCTCTCTAATGACCTGGCCTCCCTGTTGGAGGGCAATGGATTTTTAGAGGTGGAGGCTGAAACTCCTTTAGGCCCCTGTGAAATAGTTTCCAAATCAGCAGAATGGGCCCTGAATAAATGGGAGTGAGTTTCTGGGACCCTGTAATACCTGTCTGGCTTGGCTGGAGCAGGAGGAAGAGAATCAGGGGTAGCACTAGAGTCAGAATATATATCATCCAGATCAAGTACAGGAGGAATAGCTAAGGGCCTGTGCTGGGGCTTCTTAAGGAAAGTCCTCAGGCGTTTCCTAGAATCAGAATATTCCTGACCTTGCCACTTGAAAAGTTCCCTCATAGTGTAGAACTTCCCCAAAAGAAATATCCTCAGGAGGGGAGGCCGAGGGGATGGAATCTTCTGCATCCGAGTCCTTATAGGTCTGGAAGAGCTCTTCCTGGCTATCAGAAGTCTTCATCTGAAGGAATAGGTTCAGAGGGTTCAACCCTGGGCCTTTTATCAGGAGGAGGCTGGGATCCTCTCTCAGGATGGGCCTGTGAACCTCTAATCATGGAAATTAAAGCCATGGACATAATTTCTGGAGTAGGCTGAGGAAAGGATTTAGAAGTAACATGCTTTGTTTTGCTGGCTGCCTTAGCCCTAGTGTAGGCCTTAATCGACATGGCCATAGGAGGCCTGGCAGCTGCAGGAGTGACCTTGTCTACAGCAATGGTCTCCCGATAACTGGCGGAGTGATGTCGGTAATGCAGTGTCTTATACGCGGCGGATGTCCGGAAGATCCGGCGGCATGTTGTAAGCAAATTTATCGGCACAGGCTACACAGGGTCTGGGCCCAGGCAAGGAAGACAGTAAGAGTGGAAATCCTTATTATGAGGTATTTGTTTACCACAAGAAAGACAATTGTTAACTTTTTCAGTTATTTCTGACATCAGCTGAGGCAAGAAAAGGTAAAATACAGGAGCTGACCGACCGGCACTTGCAAACTGCTTCTGCAAGACTGAAGTGCTTATATACTCCAGCAGGGCTGCCTGAGGCAGGACAACCCACATGTTATGACTGCAGTTGCATTCTTGAAGGACATCAGGAATTCACTCGTGTTCTACATTTCTGTTTAACATGAAAACACTCAGTCTTTCTCTAACTGAACAAAATAACTCGCCTTCTATCAGCTTAAATAGTGTTTTTTGAGGCTGCATCCATATGTACTGATGTAACAACACAGTATTTGTAAAAATAACTTTTGCTTCTGTAACACAATTAAACAACTATCAAAATGACAGGCACATAGAGATATCTTCCCCATCTGAATAAAACCATCTTCATGGAGAAAATGTTAGTCCCATTTACCTGACCCCATCGATATCTGCCTGGTAGGGGTTGGTAACCAGCTGAAGTGTGGGATAAACAGATGCCAATGGAAACATGCAGTGGTGAAGTGGTTGCTGGGGATAAGTGTAATTTGTAGGATCAAATTCACCTGGCATGACATCCACAGAAACAGAGGCCTGGGAAAAAAAAAAAAAAAAGAGGTGTTGAACACAGACAAAACATACCTTTGGATATATCACACAAACCAGATCTTTCTGTACAAGTTTAATTCCATCTGCCTCAGCAGCATTTAAAGTATTGCAGAAATTATTCCTCACAATCAAAAGACACACATTAAGAACAACGGTCCGCAGTTAAAATATTTTGTTCCTTTCACAATAGACTCACCACACAGCTGGATAACAAAACAAAGCTAACTCACTACCTAATAATGTCTTCCATGAAAATGTTTTTTTTTGCCTCCGCCACTTGACTGTACATTTGAGGGCAGCTTCCATTGTACTACCAAAAGTAGAGGGGAGGGAGTTTTGTGGCAGTGGAATCTACTATAGGGAGACACGAGTAACATAAGCATCTAATACACACAACTCTATGCATATACTTTTTTGCCAAGTTCTTTACTCAAGACCAGGTTTCAAGGACTAGTTTACTTGGGAACTCTGTTGCAGAAAATGACCCACAACTTCTTTGAGAAGGAAAAGTTACTTGCAGACACTCAGTTCTTATAACAGATCGTAGCATTTGGGCAGCCTACCATCCAGAGAAGAGCCCCTGACCACCCTCCCCCAATCATAGATTCTCAGTCCTTTCCCCAAATCAGCTCTCTGGCACCCACTCTTCTCCTTGATACTAAACAAACAGATGCTCAGAATCTGACATTAATTTATGCCAAAATGGTTTCTTTTAGCTGCTGACACAAACAGCTTTTAATTTTTCATTCCTTATTCTGGCTCTCCATCCAGACTGTTGACTTTTTGACAAGTTCCTGGCACCTGTGCTGGGACTCTTACTACTGGGATCACCCACTATAACAATTAGAAGTCTGGTCATAGGATTAAGGAGCTGCTGTTATGCTGTTTTCAGTGGTCTAGTGGTACAAGGTTTGATTCCCTGTGTAATACTGAGAAAGTCACGGACACTGCTCCTAGGCTGAGTCTGAAAAAGGTCCACGGAAATCTCTGCTCTGGCAAAGAAATACAAATATAATAAAAAATAAAAGAAGAAAACAACCTACTTATCATTCAATTCTTTCTACTAGCCAGCCTACCCATAAGTAATTGTCCTGTTTATTTTTCATACTGTTTAATTTCTCCAAGTCTTTTGGGTTTTTAATACAATGATGGGAATGGACCCCATTCCTAAATCAAAGTATGATTAAAGTTTGTGAAATTACTATTGCTTCAAGTCTTGATGTTAGCCAAAAGTGTTCTTCTCAGCACCCACAATGTGCCCAGAATCGACCCCTCTTGTAATTTACAGAGATATATCAGCAGCATATCTAAATAAGACTGTAAATTCTTTTTTTTTCTAGACCCGTTGCTCCTAATACTATTGGAACCGATTAGGTATCCTTCTTCTACATTACTCTTATTTCTGCCTGCAAATCCTGGTATTTTATGACTGTGTGTATTCCTGTAAGTAAGACACTATAATCACTGGCTGTGGCAATGTCAATGAACAATGCTACTTGTGTCTTCTTTTCAGAGACTACGATACAGGTAGTACCTCATAACTTAACCACCTCACAACTCAACCATTTTGCAATTCAACCATGCTTTCGGCTGCCCGGGTGTCTCACAATTCAACATGGAAAGGAGGGTGAAAAGTTGTTCAGTGTTTCCTGTTGTTGTGGTGTTCATGTAGTGCAGTTGTTTCTTTTAAATGTTGCAAAGAAGTGAACAAATGGTGCCAACAGAGTGAAAAGAATAGTGCTACTGGCAGGAAAAACAAATGGCTGAGCACTGAAAAGAAAGAAATCGTAGGTAAAATTGAGAGAGGAAGTAAAATAGGGTGAATAACAGAGCAGTATGGAATGCCTAGGACTACTGTCTCAACAGTCTGGAAAAATAGAGAGCATGGGTGCTAAGGTGTCAAAATGAGCAACAAAGGTTTAGGACAAACAGAAAAACAATTCATGAAGACATGGAGAAGATGCTTCTTGTCTGGATCCAGGAGAGGCAGAAAGGGAGATCCAATAACTCAGAACATGATCTGTGAGAAAGCTATGCTCATTTTTTGAAGACCTACCAAAAAAAAAAAAAAAACTCCAGGAAGTAGCTCATAGCAAACAGAGGAATTTAAAGCAAGTAGGGAATGGCTCCACAGATTTAAAGAAGTGGCATCCAGTATTTTGAGACAAGAAGAGGCAGCTAGTGTGGACAAAGAAGGTGCACAGAAATTTGTCAAGGAATGTGAATAATTCATACAGAGAGAAGGCTACCTGCCAGAACAGATTTTAATTGCAATGAAACATGGCTTTTCTGGAAGAGATTGCCAAGTAGGACTTGCATAACCCAAGAAGCTAGGATTCCAGGTCACAAGCCCATGAAAGATGGTCTCAAACTCCTTTTGGCAGCAAACGCCAGTGGAAACTTCAAAAGCTGAAGCCTCTGCTGGTGTATCACTCAGAAAATCTAAGATGCTCTGGGAAAAAGATTATAAAATCAAAATGACCTGTAATGTGGAAATTAAACACTAAAGCTTGGGTAGACCAGTCAGTTTTCAAGGACTGGGTTTTTGAGTGTCGAGAAGTGCCTGATAAAGAACAATTTGCCAATGAAAGCTCTTCTGCTTTTGGACAATGCCTCTGCCCAGCCATGAGAGTTTATCTCAAGGTTCAGTTCCTGCCTACCAACACAACTTCTCTCATTCAACCTATGGATCAACAAGTCAATGCCTGCTTCAAGAAGCTCTACACAAAAGCATCTCAATCTTCAATGTGATTCATTTTTCAGATAAAACACTGAAGAAGTCTAGAAGAATAAGTTCAACATTCTTCATGCCATACCATTCATCAAAAGTGCCTGGGTGGAGTGTCACAGAAAGCCCTTTGTGCCTCCTGGAGGAAACTGGTTCCTTCCTTTTCCCATGGCAAAATTGTGGATGAAGCAGCTTACGTGCTGCAAGACATTTCCATAGCACAGCACCTGGACATAGGGGAGGTGGAGGAGGCAGATGTGGAGGAACTGCTACAAGACCATGACAACGATCTCACAATGGAGAAACATACAGCACTTTGCACTGAGCAGTTCAAAGAAAACAAAAGGGAAATTTCTTCTGAAAATGAGGACGCTAGGGGAAAAGGACCTAAGACAACAGCTTGCATTAAAAAAGAAGTTATGTACTCACCATAACTTCCATCTGAGTAGTTATACTTCATTTTCTGCAACCTGGGGGTATTCGCATCTATATCGGATCAGAGTCTGCATCATTTTATCAAGCATCTGCTCCAAGCTCCTCCTCTTACTCATAATCCCTCACATCGCATACCTTCCCTCAGATCGAGTTTGCCACTAACCAAACTATTAGCAACTCAATAATATTAACCTAGAACAGGTTCGGGGGAGGGACAGTTGCAGAAAATTAAGTATAACTACTCAGATGGAACGTTATGGTGAGTACATAACTTCTTTATCTGAAGTAGTTAACTTCATTTATCTGCAACCCATGGGACACAGTCCCCAGCAACCAAAACTCCTGGGTGGCCCTCATGGAAGGATATTCCTGAGCACCGCAGAGCCAAAGGATGCTCTGACTCTAGAGATCAAATCCAACATATAATGAGAAATAAATGTATGTGACCTTGCCCAGGTCGCTGCTGCACAGATATCATCCAGAGAAACCCTAGACCAAAAAGCAGCAGAAGTTGCCATAGATCTGGTAGAATGAGCTTTAATAGGACCAGGTGGGGATAGGCCTTTATCCCTATAGACTTGCAGTATACATTGTGTAATCCATCTGGCTAAGGAGACCTTGGAAATGGCCTTGCCCAAAAAGGGTCTAGAAAAGGACACGAATAATTGGTCAGACTTACGAAATTGTTTAGTCCTGTGTAAATAGAAACAAAGCTGTCTATGAACATCTAGCAAGTGCAGCTTATATTCACCCTTGTTCTGGAAATTTGGAAAAAAAACAGGCAGATTAATCATCTGGTTAATATTAGATTCAGAAGCCACTTTCGGTAAGAAAGAAGGGTTCGTGCGAAGCGAAACCCTATCTTTATGAAAGATCAAGTAGGGGGGCACGGCAGACAAAGCTTGGATCTCAGAAACCCTTCTAGCCGAAGTAAGGGCCACTAAAAAGGACAGGAATTTTAAGTTTACTGACACTGCTGGTTCAAAAGGGGGTGCCACCAATGCCTGCAAAACTAGAGTAAGATACCAAGGAGGGATAACAGGGGGACGCAAGAGAAAAGTACCTTTTAGAAAGACCTTGCACAATCTCAGAGAGGCCACAGCATTCAATTTTCGCCGATATGAAAATTAGATATGGCTGCCAGTTGTACTTTCACTGTGGAGGAACTAGCCACTTGTTGAAAAATATAGGACAAAAACTCCAACACTGCAGGAAACAGGGCTGTAAATGGATCTATGTTTCTCTGAGAAGCTCAAATAGAGAAGCGTTTCCATTTGCTGCGATAAATCTTCCTACTGGAAGCTTTGAGGGATGCCACCAGAATACATGATAGACCGGGAGTCCTAGCGATCAAGGGAACTGGAGCAACCAAGCCGTCAGCTTGAGGCTGTCCAGGTCGGGCAGACTGATGCCAGAGGGATGGGATATGAGATCCGGGCAAGGATCCAGAATTCGTGGAGGAGTTAGAGCATGAAACCAGAGAAAGGGGAACCACACTCGACGAGGCCAGAATGGGGCAATGAGGATCACTTTTCACCCCAGTCGATAAGCTTTCTGAAGAAACTTCGGAATGAGAGGTAGCGGGGGATAGGCATACAGTAACCCGGGAGGCTAAGTATGGACTAGAGCATCTCTGGGGAAGTCCCCTGGGGAGGGGATCAGAGCAAAGAACTTGCTGCACTTCGCGTTGGAAGGAGATGAGAAGAGATCGCAGCAAGGGTGACCCCACGCTAGGACGATCTCCTCCGCTACCGACTGTTTCAGAGACCACTCGTATGGCATTAGAATAGCCCGACTCAACCTGTCTGCTAAAATGTTGGAGCATCCTGGGATGTGCGTTGCATCAGAAACCAAATGGTGGAAATCGCCCGCTCCCATACTCTCATGGCCTCGTGGCAGAGAGGATAAGATCTGGTCCCTCCTTGTTTGTTGATGTAGCAGACAACAGACATGTTTGTCTGACTGAACTGCAATCATCCCCGGGGGAAGAACAGCGTGAAAAGCTTACAATGCTAAAAGCAATGCCCTCATCTCTAAAACACTGATATGCAATCTGGTCTCTGTCTGGACCACGTGCCTTGGACTGTCCTTCCCCAAAAAGTGCCCTCCCACCTGAGCTGGGAGGTATCTGTGGTCACTGTGGCTTGGGCTGGGGATGTTAAGAATGGACGACCTGCCAAGATTTCCAGCAATTGGAGCCACCAAAGAAGATAAATCTTGCAGGCTCTGCTGATCCGTATAGGGTAGTCCATGGGGAGGTCTAACCAAGACCACTGAATTGCCAAGGTCCACTGAAGCACCCTCATGTGAAGGTGCACACATGGAAGAATTGAAATTGCTGCGACCATGGATCCTAGGGCTCAGAGAACGTCACTTGCTATCGGTGTCTTGGGGCCAAGGATCACTGACACATGGGCCCGTAGGTTCTGTACCCTGAGTGAGAAAAACTTGTAATAGTAGTGTGTTCAACCATGCCCCTATAAATTCCAAGGTCTGTGTCGGGTTCAGGCAGGACTTGGAGATGTTGATGGCAATCCCTAGGTTGACTGCAAGATGCAGGAAGAAGTCTCTGGCCATACAAAGTAGACACTTGGTGGCAGCAGCGAGGAGCCAATAGTCTAGGTAAGGAAACACCTGAATTCCCTGAAGCCTCAGGTGAGCCGCTACTACTGCCATAACCTTGGTAAACACCCTGGGGGCTGTAGTGAGACCAAAGTGTAAGGCTCTGAACTGGAAATGATTGGCTCCCAGCCGGAAGCAAAGGAATCTCCTGGAGCTTCTGCAAATCTTGATGTGGTAGTAAGCGTCCTGGAGGTCTATCAAGCACATCCAGTTGCATTCTCGGAGATGAGGCAGAATGGACTGTGGTGACCATCCAGAATTTCTGCATGGCTACAGACGGGTTCAGGGTTGACAGGTCCAATATGGGTCTGAGGTCCCCCATCTTTTTTGGCACTAAAAAGAACCTGGAGTAAACGCCTAATCTGGACTGATCTGGGGGGACCGGTTCAATGGCCCGATTGTATAGCAGCTTTGAAATTTCGTACTCTGCGGCCTCCCTTTGAGTGGGTGGAACATCCGGAGGCGCTTTGATTGGATGGGTGGGGCAATGAACGGGATGGAGTATCCTCTGGATATTATTTGTAGCACCCAACGGTCCATCGTGATGGACTCCCAAGTGGTTAGGTGCAATGACAATCTTCCCCCGACTGTCTCCAGAGTAGGACAGTCGGGCATCCCCTTAGGGTTGCTGCGCGGATCTGTCTGAGAAGGTCTCCCTAGACCCAAAGTTCCTTGGACCCCCTCTGCCTCTGGGGCGGCGTCTGTCTTGTCCCCCCTCTGCCTCCAGGGGACGAGTTGTCCTGAGTGTCCCGGGAAAACTGAGATTTTTGTAACCACATCTTCTTCTGCCCTCTCCGATTCCTAGAAAAGGATCTTTGAGGGCTAGAGAAGCAGACTCCGAAGGCAGACAGTCTTCCCGTCCTTCTCGCTCTGGACTAAGGTGTTCACAAACTATCTTCCCAAAAAGGGAGGAACCGTCAAAGGAAGCATTTGTGAAAGACGCCTTGAAGGGGTCCGCGAGTTAACAGAGTCTGAGCCAGGCGTGCCGCCTCAAAGCTATGCTGGTCCCATCTGCCCTAGCTGCTCCTTCCGTGGCATGGGAAAGACTAAGCATGGACGTGTTTGAAATGGATTTCAGAGTCAACATTTTCACTGAGAAAAGCCGCTTGTCCTCTGGTGACAAGGACTCTGGGGGCAACACAGCGAATTCCGTGACCAGATCTAGCTGGAGTCGAATGACGTGTGCCAAATAATTCAGCGCTTGTATGGAAAATGTCACTGAAGAAAAGACTCTTCCCAAAGCGATCCACTGCCCTAGACTCTTTGTCTGGAGGGTGGACTGAAGAACCTTTCTGAGCCAGTTCTCTCTCGGTGGCAGCTGCAACCACCATAGCATCCACAGGGGGTCCCTTGTATCAGGCCTGTCTGTGGGAGGAGAAAAGATCTTGTCTGGTCATTTGGGTATTGGCTCTATGGTGTCAGGCTCCTTCCATGCCCGCGTGGTAATAAGATCCACTAATGGATCTGCAGGAGGGGACACCAAGGATGTAGATGGGCCCATGCCAAAGGCCTTCAAGAATACTGACTTGTCCGTTGAGGGTTTTGGGGCTGACCAACCTCCCCTCTGGTGAGGATTTCCAGGATGTCTCCAAAGGAGACATCCTTGGGAGGTGACCTATGGGATCCCTCATCTTCATCCAAGTCAGTATCTTCTGTGAGGGACTCGGGGGAGTCCATGTGCCTTCTCTTACACAAATGCTTATGGGGTGGCTTCCTCAGTGGGACTCTCTGAAGAGAGCTCGTAAGTCATGGAGGGGTTTTACGATGGGATCCACTTGGGGTTCCTCTGGCACGGGCTGCCCCTGGGACAAGCTGATGGGATTTGTGACCAAATCCAAGGCAGCCTGGGCAGAATCCAAGGCAATGGGCTGGGGTTTCAATCCCTGGGACAGAACCCTATCCACCACGTTGAAGGCCGAAGGAGGGAGCAGCTCCTTGGCAACCAACAAGGAAGAAGTTCTCCCCGGCTCCATTGTGAGGATTGGGGCCGAGGCCAAGGTAGCCAGGGTTCTAAAGGAACAGCTCGGATCCGACAAAGTCGGAGCTGAAGACATCTCCGTTCCCTTGGATCTACCTTCCTGTTCTCGGCCCCAAGAGTTGCTCGGATCTGACCAAGTCTGATCCGAGGAGCTCAAGGTAATGGCCGGTGTAGAGGTTGGAGGAACAGTCGGCGCCGAACCCCCAGCTCCGAGGATCCTCGACTCCATAAACCCCGAAACCACTGGTCGGATCGGGGAAGGAGAGAGAGGATGGCAGAAGGGCATAGAGGTTCCCTCTCTGGCCAGAGAGGGGCTGGCAAGACCCCCATTTGGATTTTGGGTCTGAATGAATCTCCGCATTATCCTATGTCAAGCTCCGACAGACTCTGAGTCGACCGCGAGGAGGCGACAGACTCAGATCTAGCCCTGTGAGACGACCTCGAAGAAGGCCTCTGGTCCAAAGGCTCCGTCGGCTCCAGGGAGAAGCTCGGGGAATGGAGCAGAGAAGTGATCCTAACAACTTTCATAGGTGGACTGGGAAAAGGCTCCTTCTCAGGGATTGCTTGCAGTGCCTCTCTACCCCTTTGTCTCTCTCTTTCTTGCCCTTATCCTTGTATTTTGTCTCCGCCTCAGCAGGCTTAGAAAGAGGTTGAGTCCCAGCCTGGGGGGGTTGGTCGGCTACAGGAGCAGATGTCGAGGCTGTCGTCTCTAAAGCAGAAACTGGTAGCAGGCCCTTGGCTACTAGTTTCGCCTTCCTCTCTTTTAGGGCCCTGGGGTTGAACCCAGCACACACAGCACATGGCAGACTAAGATGGGGAACGTCCAGGCAAATAACACACAGAGTGTGGCCATCAGCTGGTGAAAGCTTGTGGCCACATTCTGTGCATTTTTTAAACACTGGTTTAGGTTGGTCAGCCATAGCACACTCCACTCAGCCAAACATTAAACTAGACACACACACACAGGGGTTGGCTAGGCCTTATCTACCTCAAACACACAAACTTTCTAAACTATTTTTTTTTTTAACAAACCGACAAGACGAAGGAGAGGAAGGGTTGCGCACAAACTACTCACACACACACTAATTTAAGTATCAAAAGTTCCACTTACTACACTCAACTTGGAGTTATAGAGACCACGATGCGTACGCATGAAGCAGCCAACGAGATCTGGGGGAAGGTAGGAGGTGTGAGGGATTATGGGTAAGGGGAGGAGCTTGGAGCAGATGCTTGATAAAATGTTGCCGGCTCGGATCCGATATGGATCCGAATACCCACAGGTTGCAGATAAATGAAGTTAACTACTTCAGATGAACTTTTATCCAACTGAGAGAAGGTGTAGGCTACAGTCTTGGAGTGGCACCTCAACATGGTGATGTCAGCAGGATGATGGACTTGTTTAACAACACAATCATGCACCACTTCAAAACCATCCTGAAAAAGAGGAAGAGAAGTCAGTCTGGACAATTTTGTTTTCACCTCCACCTGCGAAAAAAGAGAGAGAACAGGCAGGACAGGGTGAAGAAGACTCCCCTTCAAATAACTAAAGACTAAGTGGAGTCTGCATGCTCAGTTTTTAAGTCTATGATGCTAATGCACCTGAATGAATAAGCCAAGTAGGGGAGCCATTGAGCAAAGTCCTGGAGAGGGATTAAAAAACAGACACCAGTATACACTGTATTGTGTGTTACTTATTTTTGGGGTGTGGACAGGAAACTGTTGTAAGATGTTTTAAGTTATAATGTTATTTCTTTGGGTGTGTGGATATGGAACTTTTGTAAGATGTTTTAAGTTATCACATTAAACTGAACTAAATGAAACATTAATCATAATCAGAGACAACAGATATTCATAACTGCTATTGCACAATGATGTAATGAGCATGCATTTCAGCTGGACAGGAAACGTAATGGCCTGGATTCTTAGATGGATTTACCATCAAATAAATTTGTATATGATGTAAGCCATAAGTTTTAGGAATAAACAGTAGCCCTCCATTCCTCCTCCACATCCTCTCCTCCATTTAACAGATGTTCTATACTTCAAATCATGGTGAGCTACATTTAAAAAAAAAAATTTGTGTATTTTTTAATTTTGTTTGGGCAGGGAACAAATTAAATCATTTTCCATACATTTGTATGAGAAATGGCATCTCGCAATTCAACCACCATTCTGGAAAAGATTACAGTTAAATTGTGAGGTACCACCTTTATCTGGTTTCCTCGCATCTATTTTTTGAACTGCTGGCAATTGGGTGATCACATGTGATATAAACACCATTATTTATAATGCTTAGCAGCTCATGTTTCCAATTCTTTTCAGCTACTTCAACACTGTAATGTTTGCATAATCCCCAATGCAACAGTCTTGCCACATTATAATGCCTTTCAGTATACAGACCCTCTGCCATTAGTGCATCACACCCAGCAACAAGTGTGACCGCTTCCAGTTCTGTTTAAAAGAACCGGCATTTGTCCATTTCTCCCACATACTCAATGGACTTTGTAAACCATAGTGAATGTAGTCCACCATCCTGGGCTGCTAATATAAAGCTTTCATCTTTTGGTTTAAATTCATCTCTCCTTAACCACTTCTGTTGTCAGATCCTGAGCAACAGGAGGTTGTCCCACGAGTTGCAACTATATTTATGCCTTTTCCACATTTCTTGGCTTTCTCACCCGATCCTTCTCCTTATATTCTTTTTTTTTTTGCCCATTAAGTTTCTGCCTGATTTTTGTCTACTTCTGGACTGGTTTCCACTCCTTGCTTGACACCAACATGCTTCTGCTAAACTAAGCAGGGAAGTCATCTTAGATTTGCTCTCTTCATGTTTCAAAACTTTATATTTGAATCTAAAGAGGTCAGCAAATATGCATGCAGTCCTACAACTGCAGATTTATCAATTTCAAGGAGGCTCATACATCCTTCAGAATGAGGGATATATAATCTTGGTATACACTGATTTTTATGCATAATTTGATAAGTGTGAAGCATTTTACTTGTTTACCCTTTGGTGCCAGTCAGTCACCCAAAACTGCAAGTTAGAACATGAAGAGCAAATTGATTTATAGCTTGGACATTGTTCCTAGATGTCAGAGTTGTTTTCAGTATTAATTTTCATCTTCTAAAATATTCTTTGCTGAGTTTTGTTTGCATTTGTTCAGGTTTTATCAATTCTCAAATATTTATACACTCCCTCCTGCTCAAGCTCCTTTATATCACATTCCCTTCCCAGACTGACATTTCCTTGATGCTACAGCCTTCCTGCTTTAAACGCTGATTTTGCATATTTATCAAGATCAAACGATATTCTTATATCACCCAAGAAAGCTTTGGCCACTTGCAGTTGTGCTTTCAACTCCTCATCTGATGAATTATACAGCTTTAAATCATCCACAAAAAGAAGATGAAAAGTCTTTACACTTTGTTGTTGTCCGAGAGCCAAACTGTAACCATGACCTAATCTGTTAAGTACACAGCTTAATGGGTTAAAGGCAAGACAAAAGAGCAGTGATGACAGTCACCCAGGAATATCCCCCCTTTGAATTTTGATCCCTGGGATAATAATATGCCCTTTATCATGGCTTAGCTCCAAAATGGTTTGGCACTGTCTCAAGGTCATTATAACAATCAATCAATGTAGGGTACATACCAATCCAAATAACAAATGGACTCAGAAAAGGCTGAAAAATCCAGTATAAAATCTTCTGTAAATTAAAAGAACATTAGCACTTTCGCAGACAAGCTGCATCTTCAGATGCAACACAGACTTCATCTCACACTCTTATACACGTGTGTGTGTATGTGTGTGTATATATATACATACATATACACACACACACACACACACACACACACACACACACGTGTATATATATTAATCACATCATTCAGAAATTAAAGCAGCAATGACAAAACTATAAGTACATACCATCATATATCATAAGCACTCAAATAAAAAATACATAAAAGCATACATAAAACAATGTGCATGTGTACATCAAAAAAAAAAAAAAAAATATATATATATATATATATATATATATATATATATATAAATTTTGACTAGTGGCCTAGCTTTTAACATCCGCCTTAAAGGTACCCTTGTCACTGAGTCAATGAACATGATCAGCCCTCAGTCTAATGATCCATTCAGCCACCATCTGTTCTGTGAGGTTTCTCATGTCCCCACCTCGAATACTTTCATATATCCTACCTATAGCCATAAACCTAAAACAATGGTTGCTGTCTGCATCACTAAATTATTTCGCTAAACCATTTGTAGCACTTTTTTTTATTAATATGATACACATGTTCCTTAATTCTGTCTCTGAACACCCTATAGTTTTGCCAACATAAAATTTACAGCATACTGTACAGTATATGCAAGATAAACAATGTGGCTCGAATTACAAGTGGTATGTACTGTAAAGGTGCATGTCCTGTTTTTGTACATACAGATCAAGACACCTGAACTATCTATATATTTACAGGCTGAGCATTTACCACAGGGAAAAGAGGCTTTAATACTGTCTTTGTCACTACAGCTCTTGGGATAACACAATTGTCTTTTAAGGGACTTCATGTTTTTAAACACAAAATTTGGGTGATCATCAATCATTCCCTTAATTTCTTCGTCTGTTGTTAAAACATTCCAATGCTTTCTAATAACATTCATATATCTATATATATCATTGGAATAAAATAGGAGTACTCAATGTATTAGCCCTTTTTAACTCCTTTTTACTTTTAGTATTACATGAGTGCTCGGAAAAAGAAGTTATGTACTCACCATAACGTTCCATCTGAGTAGGTAAACGTCATTTGTCCATCAACCTGTGGGTATCGGATCCATATCTGATCCGAGCCGGCAGCTTCAAACAGCTAAGATCCGAGCTCCAAGCTCCTCCCCTTACCCATAATCCCCTGCCATCCCTCTCTGACCTCAGATCGAGTTTGCTATAGTAAAACAGCATATTACAACAAAGGATCACCTGCAACTCCTAACCTGGTGTTATCCGGATAAAAGGACAAGGAATCCTTCTAGGACGCACTATAGGTTAGGGGGCTGGAGGGGGGATTGGTTGCTGACAAATGAAGTTTACCTACTCAGATGGAACGTTATGGTGAGTACATAACTTCTTTATCTGAAGTAGTTAACTTCATTTGTCCATCAACCTATGGGACAGAGTCCCCAGCTACCTAAACTTGGGGGGTCCCTATGGAAGGATATTCCGGAGCACTGCAGAGCCGAAGGATGCTCTCCCTCTGGAAATTAGATCCAACTTATAATGGTTAATGAAAGTATGGGATGAAGCCCAAGTGGCTGCTGAACAAATGTCGTCCAAGGAGACTCTGGAGCAAAAGGCAGCAGAAGTAGAGATCGATCGGGTAGAATGAGCATGAACTCTTTCAGGTTCAGGTCTACCAGAACTCTTGTATGCAAGAAGTATACATTGGGAAATCCATCTGGACAATGTAACTTTTGATACTGGTTTGCGCAAAGAGGGTCTTGCAAAGGATACAAAGAGTTGCTCAGATTGCCTATGTTCAGCAGTCCTGTGCAAGCAGAATCTCAATTGCCTATGTACGTTCAGAGAATGTAATTTGTATTCACCCTTGTTTTGATAATTTGGAAAGAATACTGGTAAATTAATAGATTGATTAATACTGGGCTCAGAAGCAACTTTGGGTAGAAAGGAGGGATTGGTCCTGAGGGAAACTATCTTTATGGAAGACCAAGTACGGTGGTTTGGCGCAAAGGGCTTGAAGCTCCGAAACCCTTCTAGCTGAAGTGATAGCAATGAGAAAGGCCGTCTTCCAAGATAAGTATTTCAGATCCACAGAGGCTGCAGGTTCAAACGGAGGGCCGGTCAAGGACTGGAGAACAAGAGTTAAATCCCATGGAGGGACTGCGTCTTTCACAGGAGGTCTTAAGAGGAAGGTGCCTTTTAAGAAAGTCTTACATAATTTGGAAGATGCTAAGGAACCGAGGTCACTTCCCACATGATAATGGGAAATTGTAGCTAACTGGACTTTGACCGTGGAAGAGCTAGCACCTTGGTCGAATAAGGTCAACAAAAATTCTAACACTGCTGGGATGGGAGGTGTAAAAGGATCCAAATTTCTATGCTCCGCCCAGATAATAAAGTGTTTCCATTTGCTGTTATAAACCTTTCTTGTAGGTGGTTTATGAGCGGCCACTAAAATAGCCTTAACAGGGGACGAGATACCGGGAGTCCTAACTATTACTGGAACTGGATCAGCCAAGCAGTGAGCTTGAGGTTGTCCAGGTTCGGAGTTGGTAAACCCAATGGGTGAGAGATCAGATCCGGGGTGGGATCTAGAATCCATGGAGGATTCACTAGAGACCATAGACATGGGAATCATGTTTGACGAGGCCAGAATGGGGCTATGAGGATTACTCTGCTCCCCAACCGATGGGCTTTCTGCAAGAATTTTAGCATTAGGGGAAGAGGGGGATAAACATAAAGTAGACCGGATGGCCAAACATGCACCAGAGCATCTCCGGGGGATTCCCCTGGTGGGGGAATTAGAGCGAAGTAGTCACTGCTCTTTGCGTTCGAAGGAGACGCGAAGAGATCGCAGCAAGGTTGACCCCACTTGAGGAAGATTTGCTTCGCTATTCTGGGGTTCAGAGACCACTCATACGGTGAGAGGATGGTTCGACTCAGCCTGTCTAAGATGTTCGACCGACCCGGAATATGCGTCGCTATGAGAAAGCGGTTGGTGGAGATCGCCCATTCCCAAACTCTTGTGGCCTCTCGACAAAGTGGGTAGGGATCTGGTTCCCCCCTGTTTGTTGATATACCAGACCACTGACATGTTGTCTGTCTGAATTGCAACGGTCCCTACGGGAAGAAGGGCTTGGAGTGCCTGCAACGCCAAAAGCACTGCTCTCATCTCTAGGACATTGATATGCAATAAGGTCTCTGACTGGGTCCACATGCCTTGGATGGTTCTGTCCATACAGTGCCCCTCCACCCTAGGCGAGAAGCATCCGTGGTCACCGTGGCTAGAGGTGGGGACATAGAAAAGGGGCGCCCTATCTGGAGGTCCGGTGATTGAAGCCACCAGAGCAGGGAATTCCTGCAAACCCTGCTGAGGGGGATAGGTGCACTCAGCGGGCACAGCAGGATAGACCATTGAACCTGCAAGGTCCACTGTAGTACTCTCATGTTCAAGCGCGTTAAAGGTAACAGATTGATCGTGGCCGCCATGGAACCTAGAGCCCTCAGAATCAATTCCGCTGGAGGAGCCGAGGATTGTAAAAGGGCCAGTACGTGGAGCTTCAGGGTACAAATCCAGTCCGGAGTTAAGAAGACTCTCAATACGTTTGTGTCTAATCTGGCTCCTATGAAGTCTAAGATCTGGGTTGGATGAAGGGAAGATTTGTTGAGGATGATTGTGATTCCCAGCCGAGAGGCCAGGTGGAGGAAGTACTCTCTGGCTGAACATAGTAGATGCCTATTGGGAGCGGTCAGGAGCCAGTCGTCCAGGTAGGGAAAAACCTCTGTATACCCTGGAGTCTCAGGTGGGCCGCTACTACTGCCAAAACTTTGGTGAACACCCTGGGGGCTGTGATGAGACCAAAGGGGAGGGCCCAGAACTGGTAGTGACTGGCTCCTAGCCGGAAGCGGAGAAACCTTCTGGACCGTCTGTCCATCAATATGTGGTAGTACGCATCCTTGAGGTCTATCGAGCACATCCAGTCATTCTCCTGCACGAGGAGGAGAATGGATTGAATGGTGACCAGCCGGAACTTTTCTTTGGCCACTGACAGGTTTAGTAAGGACAGGTCGGGGATTGGCCTCAAGTCCCCCGTCTTTTTTGGCACCAGAAAGAACCTGGAGTAGAAGCCCGATCCGGACTAGTCTAGAGGGACGTGCTGGATTCGCTCTTTTTTCTAGCAGCTGCTTTATTTCTGCAGCTGCTACCTCCCTTTGATTGGGTGGGACATCGGGGAGGCTCCGGGGTCTGAGTGGGGGATTCAGAAAAGGGATTTTGTAACCTCTGGATAGGATTTGAAGCACCCAGCGATCTGTTGTAATGGACTCCCAAACTGCTAGGTGCCTCGAGAAATGCCCCCCGACTGCCTCCAGAGTGGAACAGTCGGGTAACCCTTCAGGGCTGCTGCGCGGGCCGATCCGAAAAGGGTTCTCTGGACCCGAAATTCTTTGGTCCCCCTCTGCCTCTGGGCCGGTGTCCACCTTGTCCTCCTCTGCCTCTGAAGGACGAGGGGTCCGGAGCTAAACGGGACTGTTGAGACTTCCGGAAAGTACAGTTGTGTACACCTACCATAAATGTAGATGTTCGAGTGTCTTCACTGTTGCAGTCATAACTGTAGGGTGCTCCTGCCGGCAGGCAGCCCGAGGTCGGCCAGAATCCCAAAGTCTGGGTCCGGCGTCAGCTGTACAAGCTAGTACCCTGATGTCAGTACGCTCTGGTACATAGCCCTCAGCCGACGCCATCTTCTCCAGCCTTTCTTGCCCTAGATGTCAGAAGTCCCCAATAAATCAAAAATGAATCCAACAAGGAAACATAAATACACCACAAAAGAGAAAAAGAGGGGATAGGAGGGAGGGAAACACCGACTGCAAAAGTGAAGACACTCTAACATCTACATTTATGGTAGGTGTACACAACTGTACTATGTTCATCGTGTTTCACTGTTGCAGTCATAACTGTAGGGTGGAATCCCAAAGCAGTGAAAAAAAGGGAGGAGGTTTAGACAGAAGGGGCAGCAAGAAGACCCTGCAAAACAGCAGAGGCAAAGCCTGCCCTGGTCTTAGAATACAAAGGGAGATTGTAGTGCTTGGAAAATGTATGCACAGAACTCCAAGTGGCAGCTTCCAAGATATCCTTGGTAGGAACTCCTCTGAGAAAAGCTGTAGAAGTAGCAGCTGCTCTAGTAGAATGACTTCTCACAGTATCTGGAAACTGTTTCCCATGATGAGTGTAACAAAATCTTATTCCATAAGAAATCCATTTGGAAATAGTTTGTTTGGAAATAGCCTTTCCAAGAGAACTGGAGGCAAAAGAAACAAACAATTGGTTAGATTTTCTGAACTCTTTAGTCTTGTCCAAGTAAAATCGTAACTGTCTGTGCACGTCCAAGGAATGCAAAATCCTTTCCCCTTTATTTTGAGGATTAGGAAAGAAGGTAGGAAGGTGAATTGTTTGATTTAAAGCCACTTTTGAAATCACCTTGGGCATGAAAGTAGGATTGGTCCTCAAGGATACTCTGTCCTGGTGGAAAATAAGGTATGGTTCCACAGCCATGAGAGCTTGCAACTCTGAGACCCTTCTGGCAGAAGTCAAAGCTAACAAAAGAACGGTCTTCCAAGATAAAAACTTAATATCTGAAGATGCAGCAGGCTCAAAAGGAGGCAAAGTAAGTTTTTCTAAAACATAATTAAGATCCCAAGCAGGAACAGGAGGGGTCCTGGGAGGCCTTAAATTCTTAGCCCCTCTCAAGAATTGTCTCAAAGGATGAGAAAAAACAGGAGGATCAGTATTGAAATGAGCAGAAATAGCAGAAGCATGAATCTTAATGGAAGAAAAGGAAAGTCCATTAGACAAAAGCTCCGAAAGGTAAAGCAAAATAGAAGAGAGATCAGGCACCAGTGGGTCCAAGCCTCGGTCCTTCATCCAAACACAAAATCTCTTCCATTTAGAGGCATAGGATTTCCTAGTGCTAGGCCGTCTAGCTTCCAAAAGAACATCCAAAACTTGTTTGGGAAGACTAGAAGAAATCAAATTCCTTTGAAGAGCCAAGCTGCCAGGCAAAGGGTCTTGAGATTGGAATGTAGCAACTGACTCTGATGCTGGGACAGAAGAGAAGGGTTCAGAGGGAGAATCCAAGGAGGCTTCAAGAACAGGTGCTTTAGAGTTGGATACCAAAACTGTCGAGGCCAATTTGGAGCAATCATGATGAGGAACTTGGGCTTGTCCTGTTTTATCTTCAGTAATACCCGAGGAAGTAGAGGAAGAGGAGGGAAGGCATATCCCGAAAGGTTTCTCCAGCTAAAGGACAGGGCATCCACTTTCCAAGCTGTTTTGTGGAAGGACCTGGTGCAAAAGCGAGGCAGCTGATGATTGAGATGGGATGCAAACAGATCTATCTGGGGACATCCCCAAACTGCAGTAATCCTGTTGAATAAGTTGGTGTCTAGCATCCATTCGTGAGGATCTAAAATGTTTCTGCTCAGGCTGTCTACTAAGAGATTCTGTTCTCCTGGGATGAATTGAGCCTGGAGATGTAGATTCAGATGTAGAGCTGTGTCCCATAAAGCCATAGCTAGTCTGCAAAGGGGGTACGAATGAGAACCCCCCTGCTTGTTTATGTACCACATGACTGTGGTGTTGTCTGTGCGAATCAAAAGAGGCCCTGGATGCAAAAGGTTCTTGAAGGCTAGAAGAGCATTTTGAACTGCCAACATTTCCTTCAGATTGATGTGCCAGTGAAGATGGTCCTTTGTCCAGGTTCCCTGCTGACAATTGCCTAGAAAATGTGCTCCCAAAGCATAATCCGAGGCGTCTGTGGTTATGATTTGAGAAGGTTGAGGAAGACAGAAAGGCTTTCCTTCGTTTAAAGCACACACCCTGGACCACCAAAGGAACTCCTGGAGGCAGGGGATCAGAGGAATCAGTGTGTCCAGATCGTGGTAATGCTGTGACCATACACTTTTCAGATACCATTGAAGCTTTCACATATGAAGCCTTGCATATGGAATCAACAGAATGCAGGAAGCCATGTAGCCCAGAGCCTGCAGGAATTTCCTTGCAGTGAGCTGAGATAGAGTTGCCAAGGTGTTGAAAATTGAAGCCAGCTGTGTTTGTTTTTCTGGAGTGAGGAAGGCCCTTTGTAAGGTTGTACTTAAGAGGGCTCCCAAGAATACCATTTGTTGAGAAGGGATCAAATGTGACTTTGTGTTCACTGAGAATCCCAGTAGGAGGAGAAGACGTTGAACAAATTCCAGATGTTGAAGTAGAAGATCCTTGCCGTCTGCCTGAATAAGGCAGTCGTCCAAATAAGGGTAAATCTGAAACCCCTGAAGTCTGCAATAAGCCACTACTGGTGCCAGGCACTTGGTAAAGACTCTGGGCGCAGTAGATAAACCAAAGGGCAGTACAGAGAATTGAAAGTGTCTCGAACCTGCCTTGAATCTGAGGAATTTCCTGCGTTCCTGCTTGATGGGAATGTGTAAATAGGCTTCCTTTAAGTCCAATGTCACCATCCAGGCATCCTGAGAGAGCATTGGAATTAGTTGCTGCAGAGTAAGCATCTTGAATTTTGGAATTTCCAAAAGGTGTTTAACACAGAAAGGTCCAGAATAGGTCTCCATGAGCTTTGTTTTCTTGGAACCAGAAACAGTCTTGAATAAAAACCTTTTCCCATCTCTGAGAGTGGAACAGGCTCTATGGCTCTCATGGCCAGAAGAGCATCCACTTGATTTAAGGCCTCTGACCATTGATGTATTGGCAGATCTGGCCAACCGTAAGCCCTTGGCAGAGTATGAAAGTGGAATTTGTAGCCTTTTAAAATCACGTCCAATACCCATCTGTCTTGGGTAATACGAGTCCAATTTCTGTAAAAAAGAGACAGTTTTCCTCAGAGAGGGGCATCCAGGTGAAGGGGTCCTGTAGCCCAACCGAGAGAGTCATTGAGTTTGCTTTCTTTGAGATTGGGATCTGTCTTCTCCCCTTCTAGGTGAAGCAGTCCATTGTCTAGATCTGTAAGAGGCCTGAGCTTGACCACAACCTCTGGAGCGTCTATATCTTCCCCTTTGAGGCCTGTCAGACGTGGGAAAGGACCAATTTTTGGAGGGCCAATTCCTGGAAAATCTAGGAGGCTGAACTTGCAAAAAATCTTTTACAGTTTGCATAGATTTTGCCTTTTCTTCCATCTTTTTAATAACCTCCTCAGCCTTGGATCCAAAAGAACATCATGTTGAACAGGGGCATCTAATAACTTAGCCTTAACCTGTTCAGGTAAACTTTGTTCACGAAGCCAGGCATGTCTCCTGATAACAGTACCAGAGGCTGCAGCCCTGCAAGAAGCATCCAAAGCATCAAAACCACAATGCAAACTGTTTGTTCACTTGTTCAGTTGCATGCAATACATCCTGAAGTTCCTTATCCTCTGCACATGCAGGAAGGGAAGCAAGCTTTTGCTTTAAAACAGACAAAAGAAATTGCTGACACTTAAACATATGAAACTGGCAATTTAAAGCCCTTACAGACAGGGTAGCAGAAGTATACACCTTTTTTCCCCACCTGTCTAAAGCACGAGAATCCTCAGAGGGAATAGGATTTTTAGAAGTAGCAACCTTAGCAGCCTTAGAGCCCTGAGAAATAGTTTCAGGATCCGCAGAAGGGTTCTTAAATAAGAATAAATGAAAGTCAGGAACCCTGTAAAATCTATCAGGCTTAGAAGGAGCAGGAGGCATGGAATCAGGGTTCAAATTAGCCTCAGAAAAAGCATCATCCACAATGTCAAGAACAGGAGGGATAGCTAAAGGCCTATGCTGAGGAAGAAGGAATTCTCTAAGCCTCTTCTTGGAAGCAGAATACTCCTGACCTTCCCAATGAAAATGTTCCCTCATCTCATGCAAGGTTTCCCCAAAAGAGAAATCTTCAGGCGGAGAGGCAGAGGGCAAGGAGTCCTCAGCATCCGAATCCTCATAAGGAGGAAAGGAGTATTCCTGATCAGAGGAAGAGACAGAAGATACAGAAGCCTGGTCAGAAGAATCCAGAGGAACATCCTGTCGAGGCCTTTTCTCAGGTGGGGGGTGAGAACCCCTAACCATTGTAAGTAAATCTTCAGCCATCTTTAATAATTGCTTCTGTGTCCTGGGAGTCGATTCAGTAGTAGCTTGAGCAGGAACTTTAGACTTAACAGGAGTCTTTGTCTTTGCCTTTGAAATAGTGATGTGAGTAGGCCTGAAAACCCCCTCAGAAGCCGGTACCTGCACAGCGGTTCCAGACCCATCTGAGGGAGCGACGTCCGAAGGTCCTGCAGCAGTTAAAATAGTAGGCCTTGATGGCTCCCCATGGGAGTCCGTATCGGCCATCGGTTCAGAAGTGGCGGACGACAGGGGCTGCAAAAGCGCCTCACTGACGTCAGCCGAACCGGACGCTGGCTCCAGCTGCAACGAGTCCTGTTTGGACCTCGGAGGCCTGTCTTTGTCTTTGCGCTTCTTCTGAATTCGGTAGTGTCCGGCGACATTCTATAACTGAAGCGTCTGCCAAAATAATTTAGAGCCCAGTCGCATGCGCTTGATAGTACGAGAATTGAACCTGGCACAGAACCGACAACAAGAAACGCCGTGGTCAGGGCCTAAGCAAGGTAGACAGTAAGAGTGGAAATCTTTATGAGGTATTTGTTTCCCCACGTTATACAATTATTAACTTTTTCTGACATCGGAGGAACAAGAAAAGATTCTAACGGGTACTTAGCTTTGAGAAGAGAAGTAAGAACTTCGGACTGACAACAACAAAATCGCTGTTCGAAAATCGCCAACCAACGACTTGCAAGCTGCTTTCCACCGCACGGCAAGAAAGACTGGAGAAGATGGCGTCGGCTGAGGGCTATGTACCAGAGCGTACGCCAGGGTACTAGCTTGTACAGCCGACGCCGGACCCAGACTTTGGGATTCTGGCCGACCTCGGGCTGCCTGCCGGCAGGAGCACCCTACAGTTATGACTGCAACAGTGAAACACGAAGAACATCCCCTAATAATTGTAAGCATATCTTCAGCCATCCTTAACAATTGCTTCTGTGTCCTGGGAGTAGATTCAGAAGTAGCTTGAGCAGGAGCTTTAGACTTAACAGGAGTCTTTGTCTTTGCCTTTGAAATAGTGATGTGAGTAGGCCTGAATACCCCCTCAGAAGCTGGTACCTGCACAGCGGTTCTAGACCCATCTGAGGGAGCGACGTCCGAAGGTCCTGCAGCAGATAAAATAGAAGGCCTTGATGGCTCCCCATGGGAGTCCGTATCGGCCATCGGTTCAGAAGTGGCGGACGACAGGGGCTGCAAAAGCGCCTCACTGATGACAGCAACCGACGCTGGCTCCAGCTGCAACGAGTCCTGTTTGGACCTCGGAGGCCTGTCCTTGTCTTTGCGCTTCTTTTGAATTCCGGTAGTGTCCGACGACATTCTATAATTGAAGCATCTGCCAAAGTAATTTAGAGCCCAGTACCTGCGCTTGATGGTACGAGAATTGAACCTGGCACAGAACCGACAACAAGAAACGTCGTGGTCAGGGCTTAAGCAAGGTAGACAGTAAGAGTGGAAATCTTTATGAGGTATTTGTTTTCCACACGTAATACAATTATTAACTTTTTCTGACATCGGAGGAACAAGAAAAAGATTCCCCAACGGGGTACTTAGCTTTGAGAAGAGAAGTAAGAACTTCGGACTGACAACAACCAAATACGCTGTTCGAAAATCGCCAACCAACGACTTGCGAGCTGCTTTCCACTGCACGGCAAGAAAGACTGGAGAAGATGGCGTCGGCTGAGGGCTATGTACCAGAGCGTACTGACGTCAGGGTACTAGCTTGTACAGCCGACGCCGGACCCAGACTTTGGGATTTTGGCTGACCTCGGGCTGCCTGCCGGCAGGAGCACCCTACAGTTATGACTGCAACAGTGAAACACGATGAACATCCACATCATCTTCTGTCCCCTTTGGTTCCTGGAGAAGGACCTCTGGGGAGCAGAGAAGCGGACTCCGACAGCAGACATCTTCCCGTCTTTCCCACTCTGGACCAGCGTGTTGCTGATGGTCTTGCCAAAAAGCGAAGAGCCGTCAAAAGGGACATTTGCGAAGGACGCCTTGAAGGGTTCCGCAAAGTCACAGAGGCAGAGCTAAGCGTGTCGTCTCAAAACAACTCCCACTCCACAAGCTCTAGCGGCTCCTTCCGTAGCATGGGAGAGGAGCCGCATAGAAGTGTTCGAGATGGACCTGAGAGTGGCCAGTCGAGCTTAGAACACCTTGTCCTCAGTTGACAGACTCTGGGGGGCGACCCAGTGTATTCCTTGAAGAGATCCCGCTGGAGTCGTATGACGTGTGCCATATACCTCAGCGACCTCACCACGAAAGTAGATGATGCGAACATCCGCTTCCCCAGGCGGTCCATCGTCCGAGACTCCTTGTCGGGGAGGATGGACCGAGGAACACTCCTGGGCTAGTTCCCTCTTGGTGGCAGCCGCCACCAACATGGCATCTACAAGGAGCACCATACCGCTCTATCAGTGGGGGGGCTAAGGATTTTATCCGGCCTCTTTGGAATGGGCTCAACAGTGTCCTGTTCCTTCCATGCCCTGGTAGTGATGAGATCTACCAGGGGATCGGCGGGAGGGGACAAACAAGAGGTAGATGGGCCTGCGTCAAACGCCTCCAGGAACAGACTCATCCGAGGAAGGCTTTTGGGCTGACCACCCCCCTCTAATTCGAAGAATTTCCATAATGTCTCTGAAGGAGACGTCCTCGGGGGGTGACCTTGGGGAACCTTCCTCTTCCTCTAAGTTCGTGTCTTCTGTCAAAGACTCAGGTGAGTCAAAGACTCAGGTGAGTCCAAGTGCCTCCTCTTGCACTTACGTTTGTGAGGAACCTCCTCGGGGGGGCTGTCCGAAGAGGCCTCAACAACCACATCTTGTTCCTCTAAGGGAACCACCTGGGATGTAGGCGCAGGCTGTCCCTGGGGCTGGGTGATGGAAGGTAGGCCCGTCTGAGAAAGAGTGCAGGGTTGATCCATAGTCAGAGCCTGGGGCCTGGAATACTTCGACAATACCCTCTCCACTACATCAAATGCCGAGAGAGAACTGCTCTCTCGAGGATATGAGAGCAGCCCCCTCGGATCCGATGTGTGGATCGGGGCCGGCGCCGAAGCAATCGGATTCGAAGGGCCAGTATGCTCCGACCTAGACGGAGCCGAAGACACACTGACCCCTCCGGATCCGAAGCTCAGATCTCGGCTCCGAGAGCTCAGATCTGAAAAGGGACCCGACAAACTCGAGGGTACGGTCGGAGCCGAAGTACGAAGCACTATTGGCGCCAAACCTCCCCCGGCTATAATGCAATCCGGATCCGAAGGCTCCGAACCCCGAAAGTGGGTCGGAGAAGGAGCAATCGGGGCAAAAAAGGGGGTCGAGCTCCCCCCCGGGGGGGGGGGGGGGGAGGCATGAGCACTCCCATCTGCAGCTGGGCCTGGAGGAACCTATACATCATCCGGTCCATATCTGCATCGGACAAGCTTCGGGTGGACCTAGAGGAGGCAGAGGCGGGCCAGGAGTGCCACCTCGATGACCTCAAAGGCTACCAGGTCTCCTTCTCCGGCTCCGGGGAGAAGCGAGGTGAATGGAGCCGGGAAGGAGAAGGCCTGGAAGCCCTGGGAGAAGCAGTTTGTTTAGCTGGCGGAGCAGAGGAGGAAGACTCTGCCCGCCGCTTGTGGTGTCTTTCCTTCTCCCGCCTAGCATCCCTCTCCTCCTGGCCTAAGGTGGGAGGTTGAGTCCTGGCCAGAGGAGCAGGGGTGGAAGGGGGCACTGCTGCGGCAGGTGCCACCAAGGGAGAGAAGGTCGAAGCCGAATCCGGGGGCAAAAGTCCCGCCAGAATCAGCTTCGATCTCCTGTCCTTTAGAGCCCTGGGGTTGAAGGCTGCACAAATAGTGCAGCCTGAGGAAAGGTGGTCAACTCCAAGGTAAATAACACACCGAGTGTGGCCATCCGCCGGGGATAGCTTATGGCCACACTCGGTGCATTTACAGAAAAAGGTTTTTGGGGCCTCAGACATAGTTAAACTAAAAAAAACAACACAAGGCCCAACACACACGCCTTCACACACACGGGGAGGAATGAATTACACTAAAAATTAACCAGATAATATTAAAACAAAAGGGTTTTAATACAAGGGCAACAAGCAATATTACACTACAGAAAAATTAGAAAAGCAATATTTTTTCTCACAGAACGATTAACTCCCAAGCCTGGAACTCATTCAAATCTGTTGAGTCAACCGTGGCAAATGAGATCTGGGGTCAGAGAGGGATGGCAGGGGATTATGGGTAAGGGGAGGAGCTTGGAGCTTAGCTGTTTGAAGCTGCCGGCTCGGATTCGATATGGATCAGATACCCACAGGTTGATGGACAAATGAAGTTAACTACTTCAGATGTATGGTTTCACCTTATTCATTCTCTGACTTTTCACTTCAGTAGCCACACTGATCTTATTCTTTTTATAGCCTCTATCACTAAGAGCTACTTCCAGAGACCCAACTTAAGTCTGCTCTTCACTTTTTCCCTTAGAACTGTTCAAACTCTCAAAGTAATCACTCTATTCTCTTTCTAAAGCCCTGCACTTGCTCAGCTCTTATCGGGAAACACTAAATAACTAAAGCACTACACCCTCCTTGACTTCTCAAAAATATTAGACTCCCGATTGGTCCTTCCTGATCAAGTGAAAAATCAGTTCCCTTCCCTAATCTGATCAGTAAAAAAAAACAGTTTCCTATACTAATCTGGTATGTCCAAGGCTCAGTTTCAAGGTTACTCTCCAGTCCAGCTGGTGAATCTGGGAATTTTGAGGCAATGTTACAATTGCCTTATGTACACACCCAACCCTCTCCTCCTTCCAACAAACTCTAATACATGTGAGAGATGCAGTTACACAGCCAAACTGGAGGCAGAGCTCTCTCAACCCAAGACTGGCACAGTCAGTCAGGAGGAAAAGGTAACCACCCACACCACAAATCCAGTCTCACACAGACCTATTGCATCTGCATACCCAACACAAACACACAAAAACATACGCGGAGGCTCTAAATAAAAATCTGCCTAAACAGCAAAGACCTCCTAAGCAGATATCCAAGCAACAGCCACCCCTCAACAATACCCACAAATCGCATATCTCACAAAATCAGTGTGCCTCAGTCAAAGCCCATAAGGCCAAAACACACCAAATACACTTGTTATAGGGGACTCTATTGTCTGGCACACTGACGTCCCACTCAACAGACTGAACAAGAAGGTCACTCTAAGCTGCCTGTCGGGTGCCAGGATCCGCCACATAACGCAAGCACTCAGGTCACTCCAAAGCAAGTACAAGTATGACTCTGTCATTGTCCATGCTGTGTGAATGACCTGAGACGTACCTCCCTGGACTACATATAAAGAGACAGAGGAGCTCTCTGACCATGTAGCCCAGGCTGGTATGTCCCTGACCTTGAGTAGCATCTTGCCCTCACCAAGAATGATGCCACAGTATAAAGACAAAATGATCAGTTTAAACAATTGGCTAAAGTATTGGTGTCATTCAAAGGGGATCCAGTGTCTGTCAGCCTGGGATGACATGCTCAACAAGCCACGTTGCTTCGCTAGGGACGGCTTGCACCCGTCACCCTTAGGCTTTCGTATACTGGCCAAGGCTCTTGCCACCCCCATAGTGCCTTTTTTAGGCAAGGCTCAAAGGACAAACCCACCTCCATAGCCAACCCAAAGATAAAAAAACTAAAGGTAATACTACTCAATGCCAGAAGTCTAAACCTCAAGATGCACGCACTCGAGACTCTACTCAGTATGGAGAAAATCGGTCTGTGCAGTAACAAACCTGGTTCAAGGCTCCTGAGAGCACCCCAGCACTACCAGGTTATAACTCATACCATGCGTTTCGGCCCCAAAACTCAGACCGAAGCACAAAAGGAGGGGGAGTATCTATATTCATCAAAGATACCTACACCTCCAGGTTAGTGGCACTGCACGAAGCATCGGAAACCATCCATGTGAAACTAACAGTGGGGGGCAAAACTGCCTTTCAGTTTGTAGCCTGCTACAGAACACCCTCCCTATTACAGGAACCCCACTTGGCATTCTTGAGAACACTGGAGAATATGAAGGTCTCTCCAAACACTATGTTATTGGGTGACTTCAACTACCCAAACATTGACTGGGAAAACTACGCAAGCCCAAACACCCTTGCCCAACGGTTCCTTGAATTTATAAACTCTAACGCAATGGAACAACTGGTCACCACTCCCACAAGAGGGAACATATTGGACCTGGTCATCACCAACATGGGGACTCTATGTTCCACACCACAGGTAAACCCCTCATTGGTAAGATAAGACCATAAACAAATTTCCCTGGACATCCGTATCCCTTCCCCACCCCCAGCCAAGGAAATCACTGTAAAGAATTTCTCAAAAGCCAACTTTGCACTTCTCAAGACTGAGGTGGAATCCTTCAAAGCCCCTGGGCCAGAGGATAATACAGCCCAATCCGCAGAATCCTTTACAAATGCATTCTATGAGCACCTGCAGGAATGCATGGATCGTGCTATCCCAAATAAAACCAAGACTCACTCCTCCAAAAACAGGCAACCGGTCTGGTGGACCCTGGCCATAAATAAGCTATACAACAGAAGGAGGAAGCTACTACATGACAGAGCAAAATCCCAAAAAGGGAAGGCATCTCCGATCAGTATTAGCAAGAAACTTCGATCCCTCATAAAATCATCAAAGGCCAGTTTCGAAAGAAAAATTTCCCTAGACACTAAAGATAATCACAAGGCCTTCTTTAGTTATGTCAGAAACATGGGCGGAAACTCCCAGATATGCTCTGAATTGTTGCATAACGGTACAATATATACCGAACCTACAGACATAGCCAACATCCTGGCAGACAGATTCAGCGCCCCCAAAGGAGCAAACGCCTATCCCAACTGAATGTAACCTCCCTGACATCACAGATGCACAGGTGAAAGCTGCCCTCTCCAAAGCAAAAAACAGAGCATCTATGGGACCGGACGGTGTGTCCCAGGCTGTGTCTTACACAAGCTCCAAGAAGAACTGAACCCTCACATTAAGTCACTGTTCAAACTTAGCATTACTACAGGATATGTACCCAAAGAATAGCGTACAGCTACAGTGGTCCCACTCCACAAAGGTGGTGCCACAACGGACCCCGGAAACTATCGCCCCATAAGCCTGACTAGTCTGGTCTGTAAAGCTATGGAGCATATTATCATGGAACTCAAACAAAGACATTGGGAGCCTCCAGACACTGGACCCTACCCAATTCGGCTTTGTTAAGGGCAGATCTTGCCTCAAACCTAGCTGATTTCTTTGAAACAGCTACCAAAGCCATAGATGAGGGTAAGGTAGTCCACACAGCCTACCTGGACCTCGCAAAAGCCTTCAACACAATACCCCACTTGGGCATCATAAATAAGCTTACCAGCTTAAATATCAACCCCTATATCACAAGATAGGTTGCAAACTGGCTCAGAGATAGAACCCACATGGTCAGAATTGCAGGTGCCATGTCCGAATCCAAACCAGTTACAAGTGGAGTCCCACAGGGCTCAGTTCGGGGACCTCTCTTGTTCAGTATATACTTCTCTGAGGTTCAGACTAACACGGGGGGATTATGGCTGACAAAGTTCGCAGATGACTGCAAACTGGGGGCCATAATCGAATCTCCAGCTGACACAAGCCTCCTCCAAAAGGGTCTCACAGAGACGTTTGCTTGGTGCCAGAGCCACGGCCTCAAGCTAAATGCTAAAAAGTGCATAGTCATCCCCTCTGGGAAAAACAAGGTGCCCACAAATTACCACATAGGTGGTAATCCATTAATGGAAGAAGTAATTAGAGATTTGGGGACCAACGTAGATAGTAATCTCTCCTTTGATAATCACATTGCCAAAGTGGTTAGAAAGACCTTCTATACAGCCCACCTTATCACGAAAAGGTTCGCATCTAGATCGAGAGGTCATTGTGCCCCTCTATTCGTCACTCATCAGGCCCATAATTGAATACAATGCCCCTTTTGGGATGTACCTTACCCGACACCTGCAGCTACTGGAGAGACCCCAAAAGTACCTCACGAAGAGGATCATGGGCTACAAACAGATGTCCTATGCAGCTCAGTTGCTTACCGCCTACTCAGAGGCGATCTATGCCTGACGTACAAAGCCATGTCAAACCCAGAATTAATGGACATGCTCCACCTCAAAAAATCCAAGTCCCTTAGAGCTACACGCTCCAGGGACCTAAACCTCAGCACAAAAATAAATAGGACATGCTGGAGGGACAGATTCATTTCCCAGAGGCTCCCCTCACTCAGGAATAGAATCCCAATTCTTTAGACATAGCCCCTCGCTGACCCTCTTCAAGCGAAATTTGGACGCATGGATGGGAAATCGCAAATTCACCCCTGGGATCTCTCCTGTGTCTCTGCTAGACAGAGGCACAGTAAACTAATCTTAAAAGGGTACCTTCCGTGACCTACTTTACAGAGGCACAGTAGGCTAATCTAATAGGGAGGCGGAAGCCAAATACACTCTGGCTAAGCTTATAAATGCCCTAGGGCAGATAGCCTAGTATCTACCTATGAACCTAAAAAATCTTGGTCATGTGCATTCAATCTAGAGACTCTAAATGCTTGATTTTTAAGAACATTTCTAAAGATATACTGGGGATGCATGCTCTCCCTAAATAACAAATGGGTTATCTATATAACTGTGTAGATATCATACCATGTCCCTCAATTTTTACTGTAATATCTAAAAAAAAAAAAATAATACTCCTGTAGAAGACCTCGGAAGAAAAATGTAAATAGTAGTAGTACTAACTATATACCTTTCAAATTGATAAAACTGCTCAGTGGACCCGTTCCATAAAAGAAACATGTCGTCCATAAACCTTCGGTAAAACAATCTGTTTGCCATATGGTCCTTCTGAAACAAACTCTTGCTCCCAAATGGCCATGACTGCATTGGAGTAACTATTGGCACATGACGTGCCCATAGCCACACCATGAGTCTGCCAATAAAATGATTCACCAAAAACAAAAACATTGCTCTCCAGAACACATTTCAATAAAATGCATAGCATTTCTGTTTTACGATCAGAGAAACCACTGTACATTCTCATGAATGCCTTGAAATTGGTGATACCCAGCATCATTTTACCCTTTTCTTCCATTGCAACAATTAAGTTTTCTTCTGAATGACTATAAACTGTCGGTATCAGTTCCAGTTGATACGTTGTTGGAAGGCAAGTTATTATAGATTTTAAGATAGCCTGTGCAGTAGTAGTATCATTTTTCCAGTTGTTAACCAGATTGGTGTGTGTGTGTCTGGGGTATGTATACAAGTGGTTCTTACTCAGGGCTAGATCTTTGTGCAACGATGTTGATACTTTTAGCCACAACTTTGGTACTGCATTTGGACCTGCAGTTTTCCAACTTTTCTTAATTTTGTTTCAGTTTCTCTGGCCATTACTTAATCTCATTTCACATCCTATTCATCTGAATTTCTGTTTTTTTTTTTTTAAATACTTCTTCTATCCATTATACCGCGGTGGTGGTGCTGCGGTAGCATTGTCGCCTCACAGTAAGATGCTGTCTGGTTCGATTCTCAGTTAGACAGTCTTCTGCGTGGAGACATGCGTGAATGGGTGTACCTTTGTTGAAGGTTGTGCATCAGAGCTGGCAACTCGGCAAATAAAAATCTACTGCCAATCATTAGCGGATTGGAGTTCCACTGTGGCGACCCCTAACCAGGAAAAGCCGAAAGACACAACAACTTCTATCCATTCAGCATCTTTGTCATGCTCCACAGAGTCTTCACAGATAGGAGAAGGTAACCTCACACAACACAATTCCAGTATCACATAGTCCCACCACATCAGCGAACCAAACACAAATAGACAAAAACATACTCGGAGGCTCTAAATAAAAATCTACCTAAGCAACAGATATCTCCAAAGCAGACATCCAAGCAAACGCTACCTCAAAACAAAACACACACAACACATAACCCACAAAGTCAGTGTGCCAAGCAGCCACAGCCCTTAAGGCTGAATAACACACCTGATACTCTTGTTATAGGTGACTCTATTGTCAGACACACTAACGTCCCGCTCACCAGGCTGAATAAAGAGAAGGTTACAGTGAGCTGCCTGTCGGGTGCTAGGATCCGACACATAACGCAAGCACTCAGGTCACTCCAAAGCAAATACAAATATGACTCGGTCACTGTACATGCTGGTGTGAATGACCTGAGACGTACCTCCCTGGACTACATGAAAAGAAACAGAGGAGCTCTCTGATCATGTAGCCCAGGCTGGTATGACCCTGACCTTGAGCAGCATCTTACCCTCACCTAGAATGATGCCACAGTACAAAGACACAATGATCGATTTTAACAATTGGCTAAAATTTTGGTGTCATTCAAAGGGGATCCAGTGTCTGTCAGCCTGGGATGACATGCTCGACAAGCCATGTTGCTTCGCTAGGGACGGCTTGCACCGGTCACCACTGGGCTTTTGGATATTGGCAAAGGCTCTTGCCACCCCCATAGTGCCTTTATTAGGCAAGGCTCAAAAGTCAAACCCACCCCCATAGACAGCACAAGGAACAAGAAACTAAGGGTAATGCTGCTAAACGCCAGAAGTCTTAACCTCAAGATGCACGCACTCTAAGCTCTCCTCAGTATGGAGAACATAGATATCTGTGCAGTGACAGAAACCTGGTTCAAGGCTCCAGAGAGCACCCCAGCACTACCAGGCTATACCTCATATCATGCTTTTCGGCCCCAAAACCCGAACCGAACCACAAAAGGAGGGGGAGTTTCCATATTTATCAAGGATATCCACACCTCCAGATTAGTGGCATTGCACGAAGTATCGGAGACCATCCATGTGCAACTAACAGTGGGCAAGACTGCTTTTCAGTTTATAGCATCCTACAGACCACCCTCTCAAAGTCAGGAATCCCATTCAGCTTTCCTGAAAACATTGGAGAACATGATCTCTCCGAACACCATTATATTGGGCGATTTCAACTACCCAAACATTGACTGGAAGCACTACTCAAGCCCCAGAACCTTAGCCCAAAGATTCATGGAAATTATAAACTCAAATGCTATGGAACAACTAGTCACCACTCCCACAAGAGGGGACACCAGACCTGATCAGTACCAACATGGGGACTCTATGCTCCACACCAGAAGTATATCCCTCATTGGTAAGATCAGACCATAAATTAATTTCACTGGATGTCCACATCCCGACCCCACCCCCAGCCCAGAAAACCACGGTGAAAAAACTTCTCAAAAGCGAACTTCTCACTTCTCCTCAAAACCGAAGTGGAATCCTTCAAGGCCCCAGGGCCAGTGGTAACTACAGCCCAAACTGCAGAATCCTATATAAATGCATTCTACGGACATCTCCAGGAATGCATGGATAATGCTATCCCAAACAAAACCAAGACCCAATCATCCAAAGGCAGGCGTCCAGTCTGGTGGACCCCTGCCATAAATAAACTGTACAACAGAAGGAGGAAGCTACTACATGATAGAGCAAAATCCCTAATAGGGAAGGCATCTCTGATCAGTACTAGCAAAAAATTACAATCCCTCATAAAATCCTCCAAGGCCAGCTTCGAGAGAAAAATTGCACAGGACACCAAAGACAATCATAAGGCTTTTTCAGTTATGTTGAAACCTGGGATGCAACTCCCAGACTTGTTCTGAGTTGATTCTAAATGACAAAAAATACACTGAACCCACAGACATCGCCAATATCCTGGCAGACAGGTTCAGTGCAAACTTCTCCACCCCCCAAAAAGAGCAAGTATCTATCCCGGCAGAGGGCTGCCTCCCAAACATCTCAGATGCTCAGGTGAAGGCTGCCCTCTCCAATGCAAAAAACACTGCTTCCATGGGACCAGATGGCGTCCCAGGTTGCGTCCTACATGAACTACAAGAGGAACTAATCCCTCAAATAAAACAGCTATACAATCTCAGCCTCACTACAGGATATGTGCCCACAGAATGGCGTACAGCAACAGTGGTCCCACTCCACAAAGGTGGAGCCTCTCGGACCCTGAAACTATCGCCCCATAAGCCTGACTAGCTTAGTCTGCAAGGCTATGGAGAGGATCATCATGGAGCTCATAAACAAAGACACTGGGGACCTACAGACACTAGATCCTACCCAGTTCGGCTTTGCCAAGGGCAGATCCTGCCTTCTGAACCTGGTTGACTTCTTTGAAACAGTCACCAAAGCCATAGATGAAGGGAAGGTAGTCCACACAGCCTATCTGGACCTTGCAAAGGCATCTGCCACAATACCCCACTTGGGCATCATAGATAAACTATCCAGCTTAAATATAAACCCCTATGTCACAAGATGGGTCACAAACTGTCTCAAAGACAGAACCCACAGAGTGAGAGTTGCTGGAGCCATGTCAGACTCTAAACCGGTCACAAGTGGCATCCCACAGGGTTCTGTCCTGGGACCACTCTTGTTCGGTATATACTTTTCAGAGGTACAGGCAAACGTGGGAGGACTATGGCTCACCAAGTTCACAGACGACTGCAAACTGGGCACCATAATCAACTCTCCGGCTGACACAAACATCCTTCAAAAAGGTCTCAGAGACAGATAACTGGTGCCAGCGCCATGGTTTAAAGCTAAATGCCAAAAAATGTATAGTCATACCTTTTGGCAAAAACAATGTGCCCACAAATTACCACATAGGCCGAAACCCATTAAGTACAGAGAAAGTTATTAGGGACCTGGGGACCCAAGTTGATAGCAATCTCTCCTTTGAAAACCACATTGTCAAAGTGGTTAGAAAGACCTTCTACATAGCCCACCTCATCACGAAGGGTTTCACATCTAGATCAAGAGAGGTAATCGTGCCCCTTTATTCATCCCTCATCAGGCCCATCATAGAATACAATGCCCTTTTGGGATGTACCTTACCAGACACCTGCAGCAATTAGAAAGACCCCAAAAGTATCTCACCAAGAGGATCAAGGGTCTCAAACAGATGCCATATACTGCTAGGTTAAAAAAACTCCAGCTCTACTCAGTTGCATACTGCCTACTTCGAGGCGATCTATGCCTGACATACAAAGCTATGTCAAATCCAGAATTAATGGACATGCTCCACCTCAGTAAATCTAAATCCTTAGAGCCACACGCCGAGGGACTTGAACCTCAGCACAGAAATAAATAGAACTTGCTGGAGGGACAGGTTCATAACCCAGAGGCTCCCTTCGCTCTGGAATAGAATTCCAGTTCATGTGAGGCAGAGCACCTCACTGAATCTCTTCAAGAAGAATCTCGATAAGTGGATGGGGGATCATAGGTTTGTCCCAGGGATTACTCCCGTGTCACTATTAGACAGAGGTACAGTAAACTAAACCTTAAAAAGGGCACAGTATACTCAAATCAAGGGGTGGCGTAAGCCATACAGAATCGGGCTAGGCTTATAATTGCCCCAGGGCAGATAGCCTAGTATGAACCTATTTCTCCAAAATGTGCCGCCTTCTTTTGTTAGTCGTGTTTCTATTTCTTTGTTTCCTAATTCTCTGTTAAACATTTTTGGATCATCAGTGAATTGCTTATTTAGTAATTTTACTTTATATTTGTATCTTCTACATTTTCTGCCTGTGTTATCTTTAGTTTATTATCTGCAATAATACACATTAAATCCTGGTCTGTTGCAATACTGGACATTGCTTTTATCACATCCAAGTATATTTGTTGGTCTGTACCCTTTTCTATACTCTAATAGTGACACTTCTTGACTTAATAGCTTTACGGTACTTCCATGATGGCATTCAATTTCTTCCCTTCCTTTCCCTCACTACCCTGTGTTTTTGTGGTAAGACTTCAGCCATTATTAATTTCCTGAGACAAAGGTGTGATGCTTGATAAGACTACTCTGCTCATTCCCCATTTCTCCTGTTGTGGTTTAGACACAATTATACCATCGCTTGGTGAGAATGCGAGTTCCCGTCCATTTTGACTTTCAAATAATCAATGAGAAATTTGAGTTGGGGGAAGTTAACCCTTTGAATGGATGTCAAATGTTTGAAAATTACACGGGCTACTTGTGTAGGAAACTCACCATCCAGCAATAGAGACTGTGGCTACAGTGATTTTGCCAATTTGAACAAGATGCTCCCAGTCTTCTTTCAAGTGACAGAATTCTAGATTACAAACCCGAATGTCAAAAGTGGGAAAGGCAGGGCACTTGTTATGAGATCTCAGACACAGGGCACAAGAGGTAATCAGCAAAGATGCTTTGCTGCTAATTACTAGAAGTTCTTAAACTTAATTTCATTATAACACAGCTAAGGTAGGTTGAATCAGTTTGCTCAATATGTAACTGTGCTGTACTATGTCCTTGCATGTATACATGCCCAGTCTAGCACAACTATCAACCCCACTGTAACATTTAGACATTTTATGAGAAGCCACTGATCATTCCTTCTTTAATCAATATTTCAGAAGCAGAGGGGAGAAATGCAATTTTCTAGGAAAAGTAAATTAAAAAGAATTGCTGTTTACCTTCTGAGAGAAGGTGTGGCACAGAAACCCACAGATGTTCTTCACAGATATCGGACATGGACAGGCAGGTAGATAACTAGATTAGCTACAGTCATTTCCCATATATTACCACTGAGGGTCAGTTGAAGAATGCACAGTGGATTAAACGAAATGGCAAGGGTGTGTCTACAGCCCACAATGTAAAATAATGTGCTTTTTGTAAAAAGTACAGTTTTGTACCTACCATAAATGTAGATGTTAGAGTGCTAATACAGCTGCAGTCATAACAGATGGGTTCTCCTGCTGTCAGGCAGGTCCTCGGTCGGCTGAATTCCAAAGTTTAGGTCCGGCGTCGGTTGTCATCGCTTCTTCCCTGACGTCAGTGCGCCAGGGGTATAAAAGAACCAGCCGACGCCATTTTCTTCAGTTTTTCTTGCCCCAGATGTCAGGTGCCCCCAGAAGGAAGGCAATACATAAATCTGTGTAATAAAGCAATGCAATATAATCAAAATACAATAGTTGCAAGCAAATACACCATAAAAGAATACCCCAATCAGGTTGTATGAGGAGGTGTTATCTAATAGGCCTGTCCCAAGAGGGGAAGGAGGGAGGGAAACCTGGACTGCAGCTGTATTAGCACTCGAACATCTACATTTATGGTAGGTACAAAACTGTACTATGTTCATCGTGCATACAGCTGCAGTCATAACAGATGGGTAGAATCCCAAAGCTAAGAATGGGGTGGTAGGCACTAGGTGGAACTAGGAGCCAGAATGCCCTGCAAGACTGCAGTGGCAAAGCCTTCTCTAGTTTTGGAGTATAATGGTAGGTGGTAGTGCTTGGAGAAGGTATGCACGGAACTCCAAGTGGCTGCTTACAAAATATCTTTGGTAAGAACTCCTCTGAGGAAGGCTGCAGAGGTAGCTGTGGCCCTTGTGGAGTGAGATCTGATGCCTGCAAGTACAGTTTTACCATGAAAAGAGTAACAAAAGCATATGCAGTGGGCTATCCATTTTGAGATTGTCTGTTTGGAAATTGGCTTCCCTTGAGCTCCTATAGCATAGGACACAAAGAGCTGTTCTGATTTTCTGAAAGGCTTTGTTCTGTCCAAATAATAACGCAGCTGTCTGTGGATGTCCAAGGAATGCAGTAGTCTCTCCCCTTTGTTTTGAGGATTAGGGTAAAAGGTAGGCAAGTGTATAGCCTGATTCAAAGATACCCTGGATACTACCTTTGGCATAAAGGACGGGTTGGTTCGTAAGGAAACTCTGTCCTGATGGAAGATGATAAAAGGCTGCACAGCCATGAGGGCTTGTAGTTCCGATACCCTACGAGCTGAGGTGATAGCCAGAAGGAAAGCTGTTTTCCAGGACAAATATTGCTAATCTGTTGAGGCAGCTGGCTCAAAAGGAGGCAAGGTCAGCTTTTCTAGAATGAAATTGAGATCCCAAGCAGGTATTGGTTGTTTCCTTTGGGGTTTTATATTCTTAGCCCCTCTGAGGAACTGTCTTAAGAGGGGGTGAGAGAATAAAGGTGGATCAGTGTTGTATTCTGCAGAAATGGCTGAGGCATGGATTTTGATGGAGGAGAATGAAAGTCCACTGCTTAGTAGCTCAGCTAGATACTGTAATATTTGAGGTAAATTCAGTTTTCCAGGATTCTGGCCCTTTTTCTCATTCCAGGCACAAAACCATTTCCATTTTGCGGAGTAAGCTTTTCTAGTAGACGGCCTTCTGGCCTCCAAAATGACATCCTGCACCTCCTTGGAGAGTAGGGTCTGTTGTGATGTTAAGGAATCTTCCATGCGGCCAGATTGAGTGTTTTCAGCTGGCTGTGAAGAGTTTTGAAGCTGTGCTGAGTCAGAAGAAGTGGCATTAGAGGTAGGGTCCATGGAGGGGAATGCGTCAGGCTCCTCAGGAGTGGGTACCAGTGCTGTCTTGGCCAGTCTGGAGCAATGAGAATCATCTTTGGTCTGTCTGCTCTGGTTTTTAACAGAACTTTGGGCAGCAGAGGAAGAGGTGGAAAGGCATAAACTGTCATTGTTATCCAACTGAAAGAGACAGCGTCCACTCTCCAAGCCTGTGGATGAAAAGTCCTTGAGCAGAATTTTGTCAATTGGTGATTTTTGTGGGAGGCAAAGAGATCTATGTCTGGCCTTCCCCATGCTTGAATTATCTCTGTAAAAACTTGAGGATGCAACTTCCATTCGTGTGGATCTGTCATATTTCTGCTTAGGTTGTCTGCCAGCATGTTTTCCTTGCCTGGCAAGTACTGTGCTTGAAGTTCAATTTGTAATTCCAGAGCCATGTTCCAAAGTGACATGGCCAGCCTGCATAGGGGGTATGAATGGGTTCCTCCCTGCATAGGGGGTATGAATGGGTTCCTCCCTGTTTATGTACCACATTACTGTGGTGTTGTCTGTCCTTATCAATAGCTGACCTGGATGCAGAAGGTCTTTGAAAGCTATAATAGCATTTATTACTGCTAGCATTTCCTTTTGATTGATATGAAGGTGCTTTTCTTTTTGGGACCATTTGTCCTGAATGCACCGATCTGTCATGTGCGCCCCCCAGGCGTAGTCCGAGGTGTCTGGTGTGATGACTTGATTTGCTTGAGGCTTGCAGAATGGGAGACCTGTGTTTGTTTGGCATGCTTGAGCCCACCACAGAAATTCATTTTGAAGACATGGAATTAGTGGTATTACTGTTTCCAAACTGTGGCTGTGTTGAGACCATAGTTTTTTCAGGTACCATTGAAGTTTCCTCATATGCAGCTTTGCACATGGGATTAGTAGGATGCAAGATGCCATGAATCCCAGAGCCTGCAGGATTTTCCTTGCAGTCAGCCTGGTGAAATTTGTTAGTGTTCTGAAGTATTGAGTTAATTGCCCCTGCTTCTCTGGCGTGAGGTAGGCCATCTGGGTGTTTGTGTCCAAGTTGGCACCCAGGAAAATTATTTTCTGAGAGGGTAGTAGCCTTGATTTCTTTTTATTGATTGTGTATCTCAGAGAATTCAACAACATTATTACGAAAGCCAGATGTTTCAGAAGTATGTGCTTGCTGTCCGCTTGGATCAGGCAGTCGTCCAAATATGGGTATATTTGTATCCCTTGAAGTCTGCAGTAGGCAATTACTGATGACAGGCATTTCGTGAATACTCTGGGTGCAGTAGATAAGCCAAAGGGCAATGCAGAGAATTGAGAATGGGTTGAACCTGCAAGAAATCTGAGGTATCTTCTGCAATTTTGTCTGACTGGGACATGCAGGTATGCCTCCTTGAGGTCCAATGTTACCAGCCAAGACTCCTTGCCCAGCATGGGAAGAAGCTGCTGTAATGTGAGCATCTTGAATTTTGGTACGAGTAAAAATGTGTTTAGGATGGATAGGTCCAAAATATGTCTCCAATCTTTTCCCTTCCTTGGTACCAGGAATAGTCTGGAATAGAAACCTTGACCTTGTTCGTGAGTAGGTACCTCTTGAATAGCTTTCATGTCCAATAGATCTGAAATTTGTCTTTGTGCCTCTGCCCTTTGATTGTGTGGCAGGTTTGGCATGCTTCTCATTTTTGGAAGGGTGTGAAAATGGAATCTGTAGCCTCTGTTTATAATGTCCAGGATCCATTTGTCTTTTGTGACAATATGCCAATTTTTGAAAATAATGCCAGTTTTCCGCCTAAGGGTGCTGCCATTTGAGCCTTGCTTGGCATGCAAAGGGGAAAGTCATTGGGCTTGCTTTCTGAATGGCTGCGAACTATCCTCACCACCTCTGTGTAGGAGCTTGCCATTGTCTGCCTCTAAACGATCCTTGGGATTGCCCTCTGCCCCTCAGGCGCCTGTATCTACCTCTTTGGGGTCTGTCCGTGGCTGGAAAGGACCAATTTTTGGAAGGCCAAGTTCTACTGAAACGTGGAGGTTGTACCTGTAGAAAATCTTTCACTGTTTGCACTGATTTAGCCTTTTCCTCCATTTTCTTTAATACCTCCTCAGCTTTAACACCAAATAATACATCCTTTTGTAGAGGAGCATCTAGTAATTTAGCTTTGACATGATCTGGTAAGGTTTGCTCCTTGAGCCAGGCATGTCTACGTATGACTGATTCTGTAACAGCAGCTCTACATGAGGCCTCTAGAGCATCAAAACCACATTGCAAGGTATGTTTACCCATTTGTTCTGCACTATGCATCAAATCCTGCAACTCCTTCAAGTCTGGTTGTTCAGGTTGTGACATTTTACTTCTCAAATGTGATAACAGAAACTGTTGGTACTTTAGCATATGGAACTGGCAGTTTAATGCCCTCATGGTTAAGGTGGCCGAGGTGTATACCTTTTTCCCCACCTTTCTAAGGATCTGGAATCTCTCTCGAAGGTAATGGGTTTTAGCAGTGGCGGCCTTAATTCCCTTGGGGCCCTGTGAGATAGTTTCTGGGTCAGCCGCATGGCTTTTGTATAAAAATTGGTGTGAGTCAGGAACCCGGTAGTACCTGTCAGGCTTCAATGGGGCTGGAGGTAAAGAATCCGGGTTAAGGCAGGCCTCCGAGTACACATCATCTAGTATGTCTAAGACAGGAGGTATAGCCAGAGGCCTGTGCTGGGGTAGCAAGAGAAAATCCCTAGGCCTTTTCTTGGAATCTGAGTACTCTTGGCCTTGCCAGTGGAAGTGTTCTCTTAAGGTATGCAGGGTTTCCCCAAATGAGTAATCCTCTGGGGTGGAGACAGAGGGAATGGACTCCTCAGCATCAGAATCTTCAAAAGGGGAGTAGGAATGTTCCTGTTCATCCGAGTGATCTGAAATAATGGAGGCCTGGTCAGAGGAGGGGGATTCTTCCTCCACTCTGGGCCTTTTGTCCGGGGGGGGTTGAGAACCCCCTGATAAGAGTAATCAAATCCTCAGCCATTTTAAGCATCTGTTTTTTAGACATGGGGCCTGGAGAAGGGCCCTGTGGAGCTGCTCTCTTAGAATGCATGGCTGCTTTAGACTTAGTGAAAGCCTTGATAGAAAAAGAAGAGGAAGGTCTGAAGACACCTTGAGAGGAGGCAGACCTGTCTACATTTTGAGATTCACCACCAAGAGTGGCTTCGGTATCTGTAGTCGGGGTGTGGGCCAAGGAGCCAGCGACCTCGGGCACAGAAGACACCACCAATGAAGTGTCGTCGGTAGGCAGGGGCTGCGTAGGCGCCTCGCTGAGAACCGGACCACCTGTAGTTGGCTTTGGCATGGTGTCGGTAGAGGCCGCGGACCTCGTGTGTCGGTCCTTGTCTTTGCGTTTTTTTAGACAAAACTGGAGTCGGAGTATCCGACGACATAATATAGTTAAATTTTCTGCCAAAATAGTGCTGGGAGAACTCCGCCCGATGCTTAATGGTGCGTTTGTTGAATGTAGCATAAAAACGACAGACCGAGATGTCGTGGTCTGGGCCTAAGCAAGGAATGCAGAGGGAATGAAAATCCTTAAGCGGTATTTGCTTCCCACAAGAAATACAATTATTAACTTTGTCTGACATCGGTCTGAGGCAAGAAAAGTTTCCCCAATGGGGTACTTAGCTTTCAAGAAGACTCCGGTTGTAAAATTTTCGTAATTTCAGGAGCTGGCCGACCGGCACTTGCGAACTGCTTCTGCTTCGGGCACCGCGCGGCAAGAAAGACTGAAGAAAATGGCGTCGGCTGGTTCTTTTATACCCCTGGCGCACTGACGTCAGGGAAGAAGCGACGACAACCGACGCCGGACCTAGACTTTGGAATTCGGCCGACCGTGGACCCGCCTGACGGCAGGAGAACCCATCTGTTATGACTGCAGTTGTATGCACGATGAACATTAGCCAAGCAACAGGTCTCAATTTACGACTTCAGAGACAATATTTTATGTTTTACTTGGTATGCTAAAAATGGTAGGCAGACAAATGACACAGCAGCCAAAGAATTGTTATTCTTAGCACCTGAAAGAAGAGAGAGAATACCTTGAGGCTCTTTAGGTGGAGAGGCAGGGACCAGGTCAGTCAGAATAACTGGATGTTGTAAGATAATCTTTACAAGATAGACAGGCTAGGAGATGAGCCAGGAACAGATGCAATATATACATGGTATAGTTTTTTCCTACACAGAAAAATAGCAAGTAACCTGTAGATCATTTTCCAATATGGACAAGATGGAAAGATTAGCAAAACAGATTAAATATGAAATAATTTTCTGTATATATGTCCATATAGGGGCCCCTATATGGATATAGGTGATTTAGTAAGCTGGGAGTTAATTTATCCTAACAATTATAAGATAGCAACAGGACTTGCCTTAGGACCACTCTACTAAGGGGAAGCAGCCAGACTGCTTCATGGTTTAGGGACCATTCTAACTGAGGCAGATAATCGTCCACTAAGAAGCTCCAGAGAGTAAACTACTAATCCCCTAGCCCGAAAAAAAAAAGGTGAGGGCATACCTCTCAACCACTTACTGCAAGAAATCTGGATAAAGCCTGACAAAATTGGGGGACAAAGGCCCAAAAATAGGGACACATTTTAAATATTGCTCTTATAAACTTAGAAAGTTGCTAGAACACAATTTGTATTAACATACATTTTCTGAAGGATATGATGCCTGAAACTCAAATACTTGTCATTATTTAGTGACTTTAATCCTTTGCTCACCCAATGATTTGTCAAAACCCCACAATTTATGAGGAATAGGCCAAAAATATGAGGCAAAAATCTGGACATTGCTCAAAAATCTGTACAGTTGAGAGGTATGACTGAGGGTCTAACGGGGTACTATCAATGAATCAGTGCTTTTCCACAAAATGGCTGCACAAACAGAAAGAAAATGAGGTATTATTTTTCTCATATCATAAAGGATTGCTTAGCAAAGGAAAACACTAACGCCTAGAAACTATAATCTATCTTCCTAACAAACTGGGGTAGATGTACCGGAAGGACAATATGGCTAGTGAATTGTAATTCCGGAACAGGAGGAGGAGCTTCATCAAGAAATGACACACAGCGTACCTCGCACACACAAAAAAAAACAGTGCATCAGCAGTAGTACTGAAAGAGTTTAAAGACACAGAAGCAGGCCATTTGTTGTCAGATGACATGTCTGCAGACAGTCATGGGGGATAAACACAGCTCAAGAACCACAGCATGGTCACTGAAATCAGAGGCACTTGCAGCACTACACCTGATGATGATGCTCAAAATAACTGCAGGTCTTGTGGTGTCATCTCTGCTCTCCCAGAAGTATTTTATCCTTTACAGAGTCTTACCATCCAGCACAGTTACTAATGGACATCTGATGACATCAGACTTGACAGCTGAGGAAAGCAGAATCCATTTTGGCATAAGATGAAACAAATAATATGCATCAGTTTTCATGGAAAGTTTAGCAGGAGTTAATATGTACTTCCAACACTAGTCACAAATGTTTAATGTCATTTTAAGGAAACAAAATACACGGCACATGTGCCCAGTTAGTGAATGTGCATCACAAAAGTAATTCCAAAGATCCAGTTTTAGGTGTTACCACAACACATCGCTACACTTACACTTAATTGCACCAGAATCTCGTCCAACAACTTGATGGCCTCCACACTAGCAGCCTGAGTCTTCTTTGTCAAATACTTGGCCTGAAACACAAGATAACACAGTGTTATCATTCATAACGGGTGTGCCAGTGCCCTTGGAGTGGGATGAACATGTAACCAGATCTCAACCAACGTCAGAATGCTGTACCTTAACGTTAAGTAGTAAATGTTTAAAACACAACTGCTTATTATAGGAAACTCACAAAAGTACACACTGAAAGGAAATGAATTGCATAAAAATACCGGTAAGATTTATGAATATACTAACACTTGCTGTTCTGTAACCTCTACATAAATCAAATACAATAAGTTGCTGATGAACTGAAGGTAGCTGTATCTATTTAGGGAGCCCACTTCAGACAACACACCAAAAATAACCTGAATTTTGTAGTCCGGGGTTTGATTTCTAACCTCTATTTGCATATCATGCAAATAAGTTATTATCAAAAACAAAGCTCTCAGATCACTCTCAAGAACAGTGAGTTGCATTTAGCAGCTATGTTTTAAAGAAACACTTTTACTAAAGGACTTGGTAGCTATTTTTAAACAAAACTACTTTTATTGATGAACAGCAGCAGAACATACAAGTGAAATCAGTAGAAAAATTACAGCAGAAACAAACTAGTTACAATGCAAATAAAACTCTCAATAAGTGACAGTTCAACATTTTAAACATGAAGCTGTATTTAGTAGGTCTTAATGAATAAATAAGCACTAAATATTTTGACCACCCAAGTTGTAAAGGTTACAAATTAATTTATATGGTTAAAGTCAGAGAAAGGTTAAGATTTTTGTTAGTCTGTGTCTTACATTGCACAGTATACATATCTTGTAATACATACATATAAATACTTCAAGCATGGGCATTAATGTCCTTCTAGCCTGCCAATATACCAAAACTTTTAGTTATGTACTTACCATAACTTTAGATGTTTGGGATCCATCTCGCCTACATTCTGTACTGATGGGCTCGGAGCCGATCCCTCGGCTCCGACTCGGCACGCTATGCTATAGAGCGAGGCCTCTTATTGACTGAGCTATTTCTTATCCCAGGATGCACCACCACTAATCCCCCAGATCTTGTTTGTCCGCAATCATGCACACAAGCACAACTTGTTTATATAACATTGTTAGATGTTTCAAAATGAAACAACAGGTTTCGGACCTTCTGATATCCTCTGATCTCCAAGGAAGGGGGAAGGAGGGTGGGTTATTGGGAATGTAAGCGAGATGGATCCCAAACATCTAAAGTTATGCTAAGTACATAACTAAAAGATGTTATGTGTTCCTATCTCGCCTACATTCTGTACTGATGGGACAGCGTCCCTAGCACCTAAATCCTGGGTGGCTCATTGGAAAACACTCCTGAGCACTGTGGAACCAAATGAAGCTCGTCCTCTAGATGCCACATCCAATTTGTAATGGGAAATAAAAGTGCGAGGGGAAGACCATGTAGCTGCAGCACAAATGTCACTAATGGCAAGCTTAGAATGAAATGCTATCGAAGTAGCCATAGCCCTTGTAGAATGAGCTTTGACAGAGGTGGTAAGCTCTTTGTTACAATAAGAATAAGCTTGAGTAATACAGTCCCTGATCCATTTGGCAATAGTGACCTTTGTGACAGCTTTGCCCAATTTATTGTCTGCAAAGGATACAAACAATTGATCTGTTTTCCTTGTTTGTTTGGTCCTATCTAAATAAAAATGCAACTGCCTGTGGACATCTAATGTGTGGAATATGAACTCCGCTTTGTTAGAATATTTCGGAAAGAAGACTGGAAGTTCTAATGATTGTTGTAGGCAGAAACTGGAACAAACTTTAGGGACAAAGGATGGATTTGGCCTGAGAGATACTCTATCTTTGTGAAAAACCAAGTACGGGGGTTTTACAGACAAAGCTTGGAGCTCTGAAACCCTTCTGGCAGAAGTAATCGCCACCAGAAAGGCAGTTTTCCACGATAGAAATTTTAAATCACATGTTGCTGCCGGTTCGAAGGGGGAGGAAGTTAAGGCACGTAACACTACATCGAGATCCCATGGAGGAGCAGGATGAGAAATCGGAGGTCTTAAAAGCGCCGCACCTTTCAAGAAGGTCTTGCACAATCTGTTGCTCATTAAAGGTGGGTTTATAGATTCGTGAAAATTGGAAATCGCTGCCAATTGAACCTTGATGGTAGAGACTGAAGAGCCTTGATTGAAAACAGAAGTTAAAAATTTTAGTACTTCTGATACGGGAATAGTGATGGGATCCAGGCCCCAGAGCTGAGCCCCAAATAGCAAATCTTTTCCATTTGCTAGAATACAATTTCTTTGTAGCAGACTTGTGGGCGAAGATAAGATGTGTACAACTTCTGGATCCAATGTATAACTCCTGACTATAGTTGGAAGAGGAGGAGCCAAGCCATCAATTTTAAGGTGTGTAGGGACTGGTGGAATAGTCCCGACTGATGAACCAAAAGGTCTGGGATCTGATCCAGGAACCATGGACCTTCCAGAGGATATTTCCGAAGATAGGGAAACCATACTTGACGAGGCCAGTAAGGAGCAATTAGGATCATTTTGCTTCCCAAAAGAGATGCCTTTTGGATCACCCTGGGAAGGAGAGGAACTGGGGGGAAGGCATAAAGCAAGCCGGTGGGCCAAGGACGGGCTAGTGTGTCCATGGGGCTCTTCCCCGAGCCGGGTTAGGAGAAGAATTTTTTGCACTTCGCATTCAGTGGAGTCGCGAAGAGGTCGCAACACGGAACTCCCCATTTGCTGAAAATCTGATTTGCAACTGTCATGTTGAGACCATTCGTGAGGAGAGATGATGGTTCTGCTCAGTCTGTCGGCTATCACATTGGATTTGCCCGGGATATGAGTAGCTACTAGAAAGCGTTTGGTCGACACTGCCCATTCCCAGACTCTCATGGCCTCTCTGCAAAGAGGATAGGACCTGGTCCCTCCCTGTTTGTTCAGGTACCAGACAACTGACATGTTGTCTGAGTGAATGGCAATTACGCCCTGAGGGAGGTAAACGTGAAGGGCTTGAAGGGACAGAAGCACCGCCCTCATTTCTAGGATGTTGATATGAAGTAGGGTCTCTTCTGGGTGCCATTTGCCTTGGACTGACCTGCCCAGGAATGCCCCCCCACCCCATCTGGGAGGCGTCCGTGGTCAAAGTGGCCAGGAGGTGGTGGAACAAAGGGTCGTCCCTGATCCAAATTGAGGGCACTAGCCACCAGCCAGATGTCCCCTTTTTTTTTTAAAAAAGGGGGGTTTGGGGGGGGCCAAAAAAAAAGCCCGGGGCCCCCGGGCCCCGGGGGAAAAAAAAAAAAAGGGCCCAAAGGCCCAAATTTGGGGGTTTTTTTGGGGGGGAAAAAGGGCCAATTGGGTTTTTTGGGGGGTTTTTTTTTCCCTTTTTTTTAAAATTTTTCCCCCGGGGGGGTTTTTTCCCAAAAATTTTTGGGGGGGGGGAAAAGGGGAAAAAAAATTTTTTTTTTGGGGGGGGGGGGGGGGGAAAAAGGAAACCCCTTTTTTTTTTGGGGGGGGGGAAAAAAAAACCCCCCCCGGGGGGGGGGGGGGAAAAAAAACCCCCCCCAAAAAACCCCCTTTTGGGTTTAATTTAAAAATTTTTTTAAAAAAAACCCCCCTTTAAAAAAGGGGGGTTTTTTAAAAAATTTTTTCTTTTTTTCCGGGAAAAAGGGTCCAAAAGGGGGCCCCCCCCCAAAAAAAAAAACCCCCCAAATTTTCCGGGCGGTTTGGGGCCCTTTTTAATTTAAAAGGGGGGGGGGGGGGGCCCGGGATTTTTGGGGGGGGGGAAAAAAAGGGGGGGGGCCCCCAAAAAACCCCCCCGGGGGAACCCCCCTTTTGGGCCCCCCCCCCCGGGGGCCGGGGGCCCCCCTTGGGAAATTTAAGGGAAAAAAAGGGGCCTGGGGGCCCCCGGGCCCCCCCCCGGGGGGGGGTTTTTTTTCCCCCCCCCCCGGGGGGGGGGGAGAGGGAAACCCCCCCTTTTTTTTTTCCCCCCTTTTTGGGTTAAAAGGGGGGGGGGGTTAAAGGCCCCCCCCCGGGGGGGCCCGGTTTCCCCTTTTTGGGTTTAAAGGGGCCCCCCGGGGGGAAAAAAGAAAAGGGGTTTTAAAGGGGGGCCGGGGGCCCCCCCCCCCGCCCCCGGTTCCCAAAACCCAAAAACCTTTTTAAAAAAATTTGGGGGCCAAATTTAAAATTTTAAAAAGGGCCCAAAAGGGGGGGGGTCCCCTTTTTTTAAAAAGGGGGGTTTAAACCCCCGGGGGGGAACCCCCCCCCCGGGCCCCCTTTTTAAAATTTGGGGGGGGTTTTTTAAAAGGGGGGGAAAAAAGGGGCCCCCACAATTTAAAAAAAATTTTTTGGGGGGGGGGAAAAAAAGGGGGGGGCCCGGCCCAAAAACCCGGGTTTCCCCCCCGGGGGGCCCAAAACCCCCGGGGGGCCCCCCCGGGGAACCCCCTTTTTTAAAACCCCCATCACAAAGGGGGTTTTGAAAAACCCCCGGGGGGGTTTTTTTTTTAAAACCCCCAAAAAACCCCCCCCCCGGGGGGGGCCCCCCCAAAAACCCGGGGGGGGGGACCCCCCGGGGGGGTTAAGGGGGGGGCCCCCCGGGGGGGGGTAATTTTTCCCCCCCCCGGGGGGGAAAAACCCGGGGCCCCCCCAGGGGGCCCCCCGGGAGGAAAAGGGGATTTTGGGGGGGGCCCCCCGGGGGGAAGGGCCCAAACCCCTTCAAAAGGGGGGGGGGCCCCCGGGGGGGAAAAAACCGGCCCCCCCCCCGGGGGGGGGGGAAAAAAAAAAGGGGGGCCCGGGGGGGGGGGGCCAAAAAATTTTCCCCCCCCCCCGGGGCCCGGGAATTTTTGGGGGAACCCAAAAAGGGGGTTCCCCCGGGTTGGGGGCCCAAAACCCCCCGGGGGGCCGGGAAATTTTTCCCCCTCGGGGGGTAATTTTCCCCCCAAAAAGGGGGGCCCCTTTTTCCCCCTCCGGGGGGGGCCCCCCCAAAGGGAAAAAAAATTTTGGGCCGAAAAAGGGGGGGGGGGGAAAAAATTTTGGGGGGGGGTTCCCCAGCCCCCCAAAAAAAGGGGGGAAAAAAAATTTAAAATTTTTAAAAAAAACCCCCCTTTTTTGGAGGGGAAAAAAGGGGAAACCCCAAAAGGGGGGGGTTAAAAACCCCCAAGGGGGGCCCCCCTTTTTTAAAACCCCCCCCCTTTTTTTTGGGGGGGAAACTTTTCCCCCCTTTTTTTCCCCAAAAAAAAAAGGGGGGTTTTTTTTTTATAAACCCCAAAAAAACCCCCAAAATCCCAAAAACCAAAACCCCAAAATTTTGGTTTGGAAAAAAAAAAATTTTTTTTTAAAAAAAAAAAAAAAAAAAAAAAGGGGAAAACCCCCAAAAAAAAAAAAAGGAAAAAAAAAAAAGGGTTTTAAAAAAAATTTTTCCCAAAAAAAAAAAAAAAATTTTTTAAAAACCAAAAAAAACCCCCCCAAAAAAAACCGAAGGGGGGGTTTTTTTAAGGGGAAAAAAAAAAACCCCAAAAAGGGGGGGAAAGCCTTGGGGGGGGGGGCCCCCGGGAAAATAAAAAAAAAAAAACCCCCAAAAAGGCCGGGAAAAAAAAAGGGGGGGCCAAAAATTTTAAATTTTTTTGAAAAAAAAAGGGGGTTTTTTTTTATTTTTTTTTTTTTTAAAAGGTTTTTTTTTCCCCCCCCCCAAAATTTTTTTTAAATTTTTTTAAAAAAATTTTTTTTTCTTAAAGGGGGAAAAAAAATAATTTTTTTAAAAAAAAAACAAAAATTTTTTTTTTTTTCCCCTGTTCCTTTTCCCCTTTTTTTTTTTTTTTTTTTAAAAAAGGGGGTTTTTTTTGGGAAAAAATTTTCCCCCAAAAAAAAACTTTAAAAAAAGGAAAACCGGGAAAAAAAAAAAATTAAAAACCCGGCCCCCAAAAAAAAACCCAAAAAATAAAAAATTTTAAAAAAAAAAACAAAAACAAAAAAACCCCCCAAAATTTTGGGAAAAAAGGAAATAAGGAAAAACCCCCAAAAAAGGAAAAAACCCGAAACCAAAATTTCCCTCCCCCTTTTTTTTTAAAAAAACCCCCGTAATCACGGATGAACAAGTAAAGACCGCCCCCAAAACCAAGAACACCCCAAAGGGGGGCCCCGGAAAATCCCAAAAAACGGCCCCCCCAAAAAAAAAAATTTCCCCTTAATTTTTTTTTAAAAACCCCCCCCCACCAAAAAAACCCCCCCCCAAACCCCCCCCCAAAAAACCCCGGGGGGGAAAAAAAATTTTTTTAAAAAAAGGGTTTTTTTAAAATTTATTTTTTTTTTTTAAAACCAAAAAGGGGGGTTAAAACCAAGGGGGGCCCCCGGGGAACCAACCCCCTTTTTTAAAAAAAAAAACCCCCCTTTTTTTAAAAAAAACCCCCCCCAAAAACCCAAAGGGGGCCCGCCGGCCCCGACCAAACCCCTTAAAAAACCCCCCGGGGGGGGGGTTTCCCCAAAATCCGGGCCCCGGGGGTTTTTTGGGGGGGCCCACAAAGGGGAAAAAAATTTTAAAAAAAAAAACCCCCAAAAAAATTTTTTTAAAAAAAAACCCCCCCAATGCTTTTCCCGGGAAAACCCCCCAAAATGGGCCCTTTCCCCCCCAAAAAAGGGGGGAAAAACAAGGGGGTTTTTCCCCCCCAATTTGAACAAGATGCTCCCAGTCTTCTTTCAAGTGATAGAATTCTGTATTACAGACCCGAATGTCAAAAGTGGGAAAGGCAGGGCACTTGTTATGAGATCTCAGACACAGGGCACAAGAGGTAATCAGCAAAGATGCTTTGCTGCTAATTACTAGAAGTTCTTAAACTTAATTTCATTATAACACAGCTAAGGTAGGCTGAATCAGTTTGCTCAATATGTAACTGTGCTGTACTATGTCCTTGCATGTACACATGCCCAGTCCAGCACAACTATCAACCCCACTGTAACATTTAGACATTTTATGAGAAGCCACTGATCATTCCTTCTTTAATCAATATTTCAGAAGCAGAGGGGAGAAATGCAATTTTCTAGGAAAAGTAAATTAAAAAGAATTGCTGTTTACCTTCTGAGAGAAGGTGTGGCACAGAAACCCACAGATGTTCTTCACAGATATCGGACATGGACAGGTATACTCTGGGCGCAGTAGATAAGCCAAAGGGCAATGCTGAGAACTGATAATGCTCTGATCCTGCAAGAAATCTGAGGGGTCTTCTGCAACTTGGTCGAATAGGGACATGCAGGTATGCCTCCTTGAGATCTAGCGTCACCAGCCAAGACTCCTTGCCCAGCATGGGAAGAAGTTGCTGTAGGGTCAGCATCTTGAATTTTGGCACAATGAGGAATGTATTTAGTGCGGACAGGTTGAGAATAGGCCTCCATTGATTTTCTTTTCTTGGAACAAGGAATAGTCTGGAGTAGAATCCTTGACCTTGTTCTGAAAGAGGTACCTTTTTTATGGCTTTCATTTGAAGTAAGTTGTTGATCTGCTTTAAAGCCTCTGCCCTCTGATTTGGTGGCATCCGACGGCATCTTATATGCGAAATTAGCCCCAAAGAATTCCTCTGCAAACTCCGACCGACGTCTAAGAGTTCGTCGGTTGAAGGAAGCACAGGCTGAACAGGCCGAGACGTCGTGGTCTGGGCCTAAGCAAGGGAGGCAGTAAGAGTGGAAATCCTTATGAGGTATTTGTTTCCCACAAGTTAAACAATTATTTACTTTATCTGACATCGGCTGAGGCAAGAAAGAGTCCCCAACGGGGTACTTAGCTTTTTCGAAGTCTTCGGTAGCTGAATTTCTTCTTATCACAGGATCTGACCGACCGGCACTTGCGAATTGCTTCTGCTTCGGGCACCGCGCGGCAAGAAAGACTGAGGAAAATGGCGTCGGCTGATGCTTTTATACCCCAGATGCTCTGATGTCGGGGAAAGTGCGACATCAGCAGAGGCCAGACCCAGACTTTGGAATCCGGCCGACCGAAGGGCTGCCTGAGGCAGGACAACCCATATGTTATGACTGCAGATGCATCCTTGAAAGACATCTAGATTAGCTACAGTCATTTCCCATATATTACCAGTGAGGGTCAGCTGAAGAATGCACAGTGGATTAAACGAAATGGCAAGGGTGTGTCTACAGCCCACAATGTAAAATAATGTGCTTTTTGTAAAAAGTACAGTTTTGTACCTACCATAAATGTAGATGTTCGAGTGCTAATACAGCTGCAGTCATAACAGATGGGTTCTCCTGCCGTCAGGTGGGTCCTCGGTCGGCCGAATTCCAAAGTCTAGGTCCAGCGTCAGTTGTCGTCGCTTCTTCCCTGACGTCAGTGCGCCAGGGGTATAAAACAACCACCTGACGCCATTTTCTTCAGTTTTTCTTGCCCCAGATGTCAGGTGCCCCCAGAAGGAAGGCAATACATAAATTTGTGTAATAAAGCAATGCAATATAATCAAAATACAGTAGTTGCAAGCAAATACACCATAAAAGAATACCCCAATCAGGTTGTATGAGGAGGTGTTAGCTAATAGGCCTGTCCCAAGAGGGGAAGGAGGGAGGGAAACCTGGACTGCAGCTGTATTAGCACTCGAACATCTACATTTATGGTAGGTACAAAACTGTACTATGTTCATCGTGCATACAGCTGCAGTCATAACAGATGGGTAGAATCCCAAAGCTAAGAAAGGGGTGGTAGGCACTAGGTGGAACTAGGAGGAGCCAGAATGCCCTGCAAGACTGCAGTGGCAAAGCCTGCTCTAGTTTTGGAGTATAATGGTAGGTGGTAGTGCTTGGAGAAGGTATGCACGGAACTCCAAGTGGCTGCTTCCAAAATATCTTTGGTAGGAACTCCTCTGAGGAAGGCTGCAGAGGTAGCTGTGGCCCTTGTGGAGTGAGATCTGATGCCTGCAGGTACAGTTTACCATGAAAAGAGTAACAAAAGCGTATGCAGTGGGCCATCCATTTTGAGATTGTCTGTTTGGAAATTGGCTCCCCTTGAGCTCCTATAGCATAGGACACAAAAAGCTGTTCTGATTTTCTGAAAGGCTTTGTTCTGTCCAAATAATAACGCAGCTGTCTGTGGATGTCCAAGGAATGTAGTAGTCTCTCCCCTTTGTTTTGAGGATTAGGGTAGAAGGTAGGTAAGTGTATAGCCTGATTCAAAGCTACCCTGGATACCACCTTTGGCATAAAGGACGGGTTGGTTCGTAAGGAAACTCTGTCCTGATGGAAGATGATAAAAGGCTGCACAGCCATGAGGGCTTGTAGTTCCGATACCCTACGAGTTAAGGTAATAGCCAGAAGGAAAGCTGTTTTCCAGGACAAATATTGCAAATCTGTTGAGGCAGCTGGCTCAAAAGGAGGCAAGGTCAGCTTTTCTAGAATGAAATTGAGATCCCAAGCAGGTATTGGTCGTTTCCTTGGGGGTTTTATATTCTTAGCCCCTCTGAGGAACTGTCTTAAGAGGGGGTGGGAGAATAAAGGTGGATCAGTGTTGTATTCTGCAGAAATGGCTGAGGCATGGATTTTGATGGAGGAGAATGAAAGTCAACTGCTTAGCAGCTCAGCTAGATACTGTAATAATGGGGTAAATTTAGTTTTCCAGGATTCTGGCCCTTTTTCTCATTCCAGGCACAAAACAGTTTCCATTTTGTGGAGTAAGCTTTTCTAGTAGATGGCCTTCTGGCCTCCAAAATGACATCCTGCACCTCCTTGGAGAGTAGGGTCTGTTGTGATGTTAAGGAATCTTCCATGCGGCCAGATTGAGTGTTTTCAGCTGGCTGTGAAGAGTTTTGAATCTGTGCTGAGTCAGAAGAAGAGGCATTAGAGGTAGGGTCCATGGAGTGGAATGCGTCAGGCTCCTCAGGAGTGGGTACCAGTGCTGTCTTGGCCAGTCTGGAGCAATGAGAATCATCTTTGGTCTGTCTGCTCTAGTTTTTAATAGAACTTTGGGCAGCAGAGGAAGAGGTGGAAAGGCATAAACTGTCATTGTTGTCCAACTGAAAGAGAGAGCGTCCACTCTCCAAGCCTGTGGATGAAAAGTCCTTGAGCAGAATTTTGTCAATTGGTGATTTTTGTGGGAGGCAAGGAGATCTATGTCTGGCCTTCCCCATGCTTGAATTATCTCTGTAAAAACTTGAGGATGCAACTTCCATTCGTGTGGATCTGTCATATTTCTGCTTAGGTTGTCTGCCAGCATGTTTTCCTTGCCTGGCAAGTACTGTGCTTGAAGTTAGATTTGTAATTCCAGAGCCATGTTCCAAAGTGACATGGCCAGCCTGCATAGGGGGTATGAATGGGTTCCTCCCTGTTTATGTACCACATTACTGTGGTGTTGTCTGTCCTTATCAATAGCTGACCTGGATGCAGAAGGTCTTTGAAAGCTATAATAGCATTTATTACTGCTAGCATTTCCTTTTGATTGATATGAAGGTGCTTTTCTTTTTGGGACCATTTGCCCTGAATGCACCGATCTGTCATGTGCGCCCCCCAGGCGTAGTCCGAGGCGTCTGTTGTGATGGCTTGATTTGCTTGAGGCTTGCAGAATGGGAGACCTGTGTTTGTTTGGCATGCTTGAGCCCACTACAGAAATTCCTTTTGAAGACATGGAATTAGTGGTATTATTGTTTCCAAACTGTGGCTGTGTTGAGACCATAGGTTTTTCAGGTACCATTGAAGTTTCCTCATATGCAGCTTTGCACATGGGATTAGTAGGATGCAAGATGCCATGAATCCCAGAGCCTGCAGGATTTTCCTTGCAGTCAGCCTGGTGAAATTTGCTAGTGTTCTGAAGTATTGAGTTAGTTGCCCCTGCTTCTCTGGCGTGAGGTAGGCCATCTGGGTGTTTGTGTCCAAGTTGGCACCCACGAAAATTATTTTCTGAGAGGGTAGTAGCCTTGATTTCTTTTTGTTGACTGTGTATCCCAGAGAATTCAACAACATTATTACGAAAGCCAGATGTTTCAGAAGTATGTGCTTGCTGTCCGCTTGGATCAGGCAGTCGTCCAAATATGGGTATATTTGTATCCCTTGAAGTCTGCAGTAGGCAATTACTGATGCCAGGCATTTTGTGAATACTCTGGGCGCAGTAGATAAGCCAAAGGGCAATGCAGAGAATTGATAATGGGTCGAACCTGCAAGAAATCTGAGGTATCTTCTGCAATTTTGTCTGATTGGGACATGCAAGTATGCCTCCTTGAGGTCCAATGTTACCAGCCAAGACTCCTTGCCCAGCATGGGAAGAAGCTGCTGTAATGTGAGCATCTTGAATTTTGGTACGAGTAAAAATGTGTTTAGGATGGATAGGTCCAAAATAGGTCTCCAATCTTTTCCCTTCCTTGGTACCAGGAATAGTCTGGAATAGAAACCTTGACCTTGTTCGTGAGTAGGTACCTCTTGAATAGCTTTCATGTCCATGATATCTGAAATTTGTCTTTGTGCCTCTGCCCTTTGATTGTGTGGCAGGTTTGGCATGCCTCCCATTTTTGGAAGGGTGTGAAAATGGAATCTGTAGCCTCTGTTTATAATGTCCAGGATCCATTTGTCTTGTGACAATATGCCAATTTTTGAAAATAATGCCAGTTTTCCGCCTAAGGGTGCTGCCATTTGAGCCTTGCTTGGCATGCAATGGGGAAAGTCATTGGGCTTGCTTTCTGAATGGCTGCGAACTATCCTCACCACCTCTGTGTAGGAGCTTGCCATTGTCTGCCTCTAAACGATCCTTGGGATTGCCCTCTGCCCCTCGGGCGCCTGTATCTACCTCTTTGGGGTCTGTCCGTGGCTGGAAAGGACCAATTTTTGGAAGGCCAATTTCTACTGAAACGTGGAGGTTGTACCTGTAAAAAATCTTTCACTGTTTGCATTGATTTAGCCTTTTCCTCCATTTTCTTTAATACCTCCTCAGCTTTAACACCAAATAATACATCCTTTTGTAGAGGGGCATCTAGTAATTTAGCTTTGACATGATCTAGTAAGGTTTGCTCCTTGTGCCAGGCATGTCTACATGTATGACTGACCCTGTAACAGCAGCTCTACATGAGGCCTCTAGAGCATCAAAACCACATTGCAAGGTATGTTTACCCACTTGTTCTGCACTATGCATCAAATCCTGCAACTCTTTCAAGTCTGGTTGTTCAGGTTGTGACATTTTACTTCTCAACTGTGATAACAGAAACTGTTGGTACTTTAGCATATGGAACTGGCAGTTTAATGCCCTCATGGTTAAGGTAGCCGAGGTGTATATCTTTTTTCCCCACCTTTCTAAGGATCTGGAATCTCTCTCGGAAGGTAATGGGTTTTTAGCAGTGGAGGCCTTAATTCGCTTGGGGCCCTGTGAGATAGTTTCTGGGTCAGCCGCATGGCTTTTGTATAAAAATTGGTGTGAGTCAGGAACCCGGTAGTACCCGTCAGGCTTCACTGGGGCTGGAGGTAAAGAATCTGGGTTAAGGCAGGCCTCCGAGTACACATCATCTAGTATGTCTAAGACAGGAAGTATAGTCAGAGGCCTGTGCTGGGGTAGCAAGAGAAAATCCCTAAGCCTTTTCTTGGAATCCGAGTACTCTTGGCCTTGGCCTTCCCAGTGAAAGTGTTCTCTTAAGGTATGCAGGGTTTCCCCAAATGAGTAATCCTCTGGGGGGGGGGGGGGCAGAGGGAATGGACTCCTCAGCATCAGAATCTTCAAAAGGGGAGTAGGAATGTTCCTGTTCATCCGAGTGATCTGAAATAATGGAGGCCTGGTCAGAGGAGGGGGATTCTTCCTCCACTCTGGGCCTTTTGTCCGGGGGGGGGTTGAGAACCCCTGATAAGAGTAATCAAATCCTCAGCCATTTTAAGCATCTGTTTTTTAGGCATGGGGCCTGGAGAAGGGCCCTGTGGAGCTTGTCTCTTAGAATGCATGGCTGCTTTAGACTTGGTGAAAGCCTTGATAGAAAAAGAAGAGGAAGGTCTGAAGACACCTTGAGAGGAGGCAGACCTGTCTACATTTTGAGATTCACCACCAAGAGTGGCTTTGGTATCTGTAGTTGGGGTGTGGGCTGAGGAGCCAGCGACCTTGGGCACAGAAGACACCGCCAATGAAGTGTCGTCGGTAGGCAGGGGATGCGTAGGCACCTCACTGAGAACCGGACCACCTGTAGTTGGCTTTGGCGTGGTGTCGGTAGGGGCTGCGGACCTCGTGTGTCGGTCCTTGTCTTTGCGTTTTTTAGACAAAACTGGAGTCGGAGTATCCGACAACATAATATAGTTACATTTTCTGCCAAAATAGTGCTGGGCGAACTCCGCCCGATGCTTAATGGTGCGTTTGTTGAATGCAGAACAAAAACGACAGACCGAGATGTCGTGGTCTGGGCCTAAGCAAGGAATGCAGAGGGAATGAAAATCCTTATGCGGTATTTGCTTCCCACAAGAAATACAATTATTAACTTTGTCTGACATCGGTCTGAGGCAAGAAAAGTTTCCCCAACGGGGTACTTAGCTTTCAAGACGACTCCGGTTGTAAAGTTTTCGTAACTTCAGGAGCTGGCCGACCGGCACTTGCGAACTGCTTCTGCTTCAGGCACCGCGCGGCAAGAAAGACTGAAAAAAATGGCGTCTGCTGGTTCTTTTATACCCCTGGCGCACTGACGTCAGGGAAGAAGCGACGATAACGGACGCCGGACCTAGACTTTGGAATTCGGCCGACCGAGGACCCGCCTGATGGCAGGAGAACCCATCTGTTATGACTGCAGCTGTATGCACGATGAACATCAGCCAAGCAACAGGTCTCAATTTACAACTTCAGAGACAATATTTTATGTTTTACTTGGTATGCTAAAAATGGTAGGCAGACAAATGACACAGCAGCCAAAGAATTGTTATTCTTAGCACCTGAAAGAAGAGAGAGAATACCTTGAGGCTCTTTAGGTGGAGAGGCAGGGACCAGGTCAGTCAGAATAACTGGATGTTGTAAGATAATCTTTACAAGATAGACAGGCTAGGAGATGAGCCAAGAACAGATGCAATATATACATGGTATAGTTTTTTCCTACACAGAAAAATAGCAAGTAACCTGTAGATCATTTTCCAATATGGACAAGATGGAAAGAATTAGCAAAACAGATTAAATATGAAATATAATTTTCTGTATATATGTCCATATAGGGGCCCCTATGGATATAGGTGATTTAGTAAGCTGGGAGTTAATTTATCCTAACAATTATAAGATAGCAACAGGACTTGCCTTAGGACCACTCTACTAAGGGGAAGCAGCCAGCTTGCTTCATGGTTTAGGGACCATTCTAACTGAGGCAGATACTAATCGTCCACTAAGAAGCTCCAGAGAGTAAACTACTAATCCCCTAGCCCGAAAAAAAAAAAAAAAGGTGAGGGCATACCTCTCAACCACTTACTGCAAGAAATCTGGATAAAGCCTGACAAAATGGGGGGACAAAGGCCCAAAAATAGGGACACATTTTAAATATTGCTCTTATAAACTTAGAAAGTTGCTAGAACACAATTTGTATTAACATACATTTTCTGAAGGATATGATGCCTGAAACTCAAATACTTGTCATTATTTAGTGACTTTAATCCTTTGCTCACCCAGTGATTTGTCAAAACCCCACAATTTATGAGGAATAGGCCAAAAATATGAGGCAAAAATCTGGACATTGCTCAAAAATCTGTACAGTTGAGAGGTATGACTGAGGGTTTAACGGGGTACTATCAATGAATCAGTGCTTTTCCACAAAATGGCTGCACAAAGAGAAAGAAAATGAGGTATTATTTTTCTCATATCATGAAGGATTGCTTAGCAAAGGAAAACACTAACACCTAGAAACTATAATCTATCTTCCTAACAAACTGGGGCAGATGTACCGGAGGGAAAATATGGCTAGTGAATTGGCATTCCAGAACAGGAGGAGCAGCTTCATCAAGAAATGACACACAGCGTACCTCGCACACACAAAAAAACAGTGCATCAGCAGTAGTACTGAAAGAGTTTAAAGACACAGAAGCAGGCCATTTGTTGTCAGATGACATGTCTGCAGACAGTCATGGGGGATAAACACAGCTCAAGAACCACAGCATGGTCACTGAAATCAGAGGCACTTGCAGCACTACACCTGATGGTGATGCTCAAAATAATGCTCAAAATAACTGCAGGTCTTGTGGTGTCATCTCTGCTCTCCCAGAAGTATTTTATCCTTTACAGAGTCTTACCATCCAGCACAGTTACTAATGGACAACATCTGATGACATCAGACTTGACAGCTGAGGAAAGCAGAATCCATTTTGGCATAAGTTGAAACAAATAATATGCATCAGTTTTCATGGAAAGTTTAGCAGGAGTTAATCTGTACTTCCAACACTAGTCACAAATGTTTAATGTCATTTTAAGGAAACAAAATACACGGCACATGTGCCCAGTTAGTGAATGTGCGTCACAAAAATAATTCCAAAGATCCAGTTTTAGGTGTTACCACACCACATCACTACACTACACTTACACTTAATTGCACCAGAATCTCGTCCAACAACTTGATGGCCTCCACACTAGCAGCCTGAGTCTTCTTTGTCAAATACTTGGCCTGAAACACAAGATAACACAGTGTTATCATTCATAACGGGTGTGCCAGTGCCCTTGGAGTGGGATGAACATGTAACCAGATCTCAACCAACGTCAGAATGCTGTACCTTAACGTTAAGTAGTAAATGTTTAAAACACATCTGCTTATTATAGGAAACTCACAAAACAACACACTGAAAGGAAATGAATTGCATAAAAATACCGGTAAGATTTATGAATATACTAACACTTGCTGTTCTGCAACCTCTACATAAATCAAATACAATAAGTTGCTGATGAACTGAAGGTAGCTGTATCTATTTAGGGAGCCCATTTCAGACAACACACCAAAAATAACCTGAATTTTGTAGTCCGGGGTTTGATTTCTAACCTCTATTTGCATATCATGCACATAAGTAATCATCAAAAACAAAGCTCTCAGATCACTCTCAAGAACAGGGAGTTGCATTTAGCAGCTATGTTTTAAAGAAACACTTTTACTAAAAGACTTGGTAGCTATTTTTAAACAAAACTACTTTTATTGATGAACAGCAGCAGAACATACAAGTGAAATCAGTAGAAAAATTACAGTAGAAACAAACTAGTTACAATGCAAATAAAACTTTCTCAATAAGTGACAGTTCAACATTTTAAACATGAAGCTGTATTTAGTAGGTCTTAATGAATGAATGAGCACTAAATATTTTGACCACCCAAGTTGTAAAGGTTACAAATTAATTTATATGGTTAAAGTCAGAGAAAGGTTAAGATTTTTGTTAGTCTGTGTCTTACATTGCACAGTATACATATCTTGTAATACATACATATAAATACTTCAAGCATGGGCATTAATGTCCTTCTAGCCTGCCAATATACCAAAACTGTTGTTGTCATAATAAGTATCCAGGTTGTTCTTAAAAAATATCTTAACTGGTGCTTGCTTTAATATAGTTTGACAGTTTGTTCCATGCATCAATTGCTCTCCGAGAACCAGTTGCTACACTTCTCACTCCTACAGAACATTCTACATAGGTTGTCTGATGATTATTTTTTGATAACTCCAAACATTTCCAGAGATGGTAGTCTCTAAATGCCCTATACACCTGAATAGGATCTCCACTTAAATATCTATAAGGGACAATGTACAAGTTCAAATATTTTAATCTTTCATAACTTAAATTTTCACATCCATGGATGTTCTTGGTATATTTCCACTGTACTCTTTCCAGTTTACTCATGCTTGTTTTCTTATAAGATTTTCATAGGAAGCCAATCTGGTGGTCCCTGCCATAAACAAACTCTACAACAGAAGGAAGAAGCTGTTGGAAAAAGAGAGTAAAATCCTAAGATTGGAAGAACTCCCTGGTCAGCCTCAGCAAGAAGCTGAGACCTCTCATAAAATCCTCCAAAGCCAGTTATGAAAATAAAATAATCACTGATTTCAAAGACACTCACAAAGCATTCTACAGCTATGTCAAGAATCTCTATGGCAACATTCAGTTCGGCTCTGAGCTACAGCACAATGGCACTAAATATAGAGAACCAACAGATATTGCCAACATCCTAGCAGATAGGTTAAAGGTAGATCATGTCTACTAAACCTGATTGACTTCTTTGAAGCAGTCACTAGAGCCGTAGACGAGGGCAAGGTAGTGCACACAACCTATCTTGATCTCGCCACGGCTTTTGATACCATCCCCCACTCTGGAATTATAGATAAACTCACTAAACTGGGCATAAATCCCTATGTCACAAGATGAGGGGCCAGCTGGCTCACTGACAGAACCCACATAGTAAAAGCAGCCGACTCAAAGTCTGACTTCAGACCAGTGACAAGTGGAGTACCACAGGGATCAGTCCTGGGTCCTCTCCTGTTCGGCATCTACTTCTCTGAAGTGCAGGCCAACACAGAAGGTCTTTGGCTGACAAAGTTCGCAGATGACTGCACACTGGGAGCCATAACAATCACCTAATGATGTATATATTCTACAAAAGGGCCTCACAGACACAGATGCTTGGTGTCAAAGTCAGGGGCTCAAGCTCAATGCCAAGAAGTGCACTGTCATCCCTTTTGGGAAAAACTCTGTGCCCATGAACTACCACATAGGCGTTAGCTCACTAAACACTGAAAGTGTGATGAGACCTCAGAACACAGGTGGACAGTAGTCTCTCCTTTGATAACCACATTGCCACAGTAGTCAGGAAATCCTTCTATGTGGCACACCATCACACAAGGGTTCTCCTCTAGAAAAAAGGAGGTCATTGTTCCTCTACCCATCCCTCATCAGACCCATTATATAGTACAATGCCCAGTTTGGCATGCATCTCACAAGACACCTACAACAATTGGAAAGGCCACAGAAATACTGCACTAAGAGGATTACCGGCCTCAAACAGATGCCATATGCAGATCATCTAAAAAAACTCCAGCTCTACTCTGTCGCATAACGCCTACTCAGAGACCATCTCTGCCTAACATACAAAGCTATGCCAAACCCAGAGCTGTTGAACATGCCACACTTAAAGAAATCCCAATCTCTCCTAACTACATGCTCCAGGGACCTAAACCTTGTCACCACAATAACCAAAACATGCTGGAGGGATAGATTCCTGTCCCAAAGACTTCCCATACACTGGAACAAACTACCCATTCATGTCAAGCAAAGCTCCTCACTGGCCCTCTAAGAAAAATCTTGATGACTAGATGGGAAATAGAAAATTCACCCTGGGGATCACTTCTGTGGCACTGCTTGACAGGGGTACAGGAAAATAATTTTCTTGGGTGGCAAAAGCCAGTGAACCTTTTTGGCTAGACTTGTATACACCCCAGGGCTGATAGCCTAGTACCTACCTATGAACCTATATTGTCATTCCATACTCAGTTTGGGTCTAATGTAAATTAAACAATGACTTCATCATTTCTGATTTACTAGACTTTATAAATCTTTTTATACAACCTATAGTTCTATAACTATCATTAAATAATTGGCTGATATTAGAAAAATTCAAAGCTGAATCTACCCGTCTTCAGATTCTTAAAGGAATCTACAGTTTCAAACCACTGTGTACTGTATTAAATACTCACCTTTCAAGTTTATGTCTCCCAAACCTCATATGCTTAGTTTCTGATGTATTTATCAGCATATTATTCTCCTGTACCCAAATGGTCTATTTAGTTAAGTTCTTTTGTAGACATGCCCTAACTGTATCGCATGTAATCGGTTTACCCAATTTCAGATCATCTGCATACAGACCACAGAACACCTCAGATGAAAAAGATAGGCCTGAAAGAAGCAATCTAAACAGGTAAGGGCACAGGATAGAGTCCTGTGGGACATCCTTACTGTAACCAAGAATTTCACCTGTCCAATTGCTGTATGATACTTGCCATGTCCTATCTGTAAGCCACACATCTACCCATCTTATCAAGAGTAAATCAATACCTAGTTGTAATTTATTGATCAGTGTTTTGTGCATGACCCTGTCAAATGCTGAAGTTAAATCTATACAAATTATATTACAGCACTATTTTGTATTCATAGCAGTTATATTGTTCTAGATCATCATCATGTTATGGGTGGTAATAGATCTCTCTTTCAAAATATTCATGCTGATGTATGATTTCAAGTCCCATCCTCTCCAGTTCTTACAATACTTAATCCAATACAACCTCCATTATTTTTCCACAAGAGGAAAGTAGACTTAGGGGTCTATATATGACGCTGGGTTTCTCCTACTTCCCTCTCCCTTAAACAAGTGCATGTCTCCACTCTTGAGGAAATCTCCCTGTATTTATATGACATACTAAATAACAGATATAATGGCATACTACTAATTCTGTCTCCTCCCAGTGCTTTGTTTGGATCCAGTCTGTATAGTTTTTTTTCAGTACAATCTATTTGGATTCCAGTATCTGAGGTTACCTGGATATCACTAGAACTCATCAACCCCTTTGTGGAGCTTAACTGTTTTACACAAAATTTTGTAAATATATCTATAATCTGTTGTGTCTCAGAATAAATTTTAAAATCTACGAACAGATCAATTTGTATGTTTTTACTCCTTTCACATCCTATATATCTATAAAATGGTTTACTGTTATGCTCAATATCTTTATATACATTTTCTTCAAATATTTCTTGATGTTGTCTTACAGTATGCTTATTTTGTTTGTCCAGCTCATTTTTCAGAGTTGTAGTTCAATCTCTTTTCCATTTCTTATAGTTTTTGTCTCCCACTTTAATCAGATATCTTGCTTTCATGGAAACATATCCTCCTGACGTTGTATGCTTAATATTCTAATGTTAACTTTTTTGATTTTTTTGTACTCTATCTCCATTTCAAAAATTTCCATATTCCCTCGTCAGTTTTTCTTCTGAACGCATCACTCCAATTAGTTTTACATAGTGACTTTGCTTCTGTAAATCATATTCAACATTTTAACCAACTGTGGTCCTGTACATGCTCATCACTGGGTTAACACTTTTTCACTGTACAATACTATCCAAATACTGTCCCCTTAAGCATAATATTCTCAACCTCTTACTGAAATGACAAAACTATTTTTTATACATAACTGCTGCCTGTACAATCTATTAAGTTTCGTGTTTGCTCTTTAGTAACTTCCACCTCTGTAAAATCTTAGAATGTGTATGTTTGTGTATAAATGTAAATAGAAATGTAACTACTCTGACTAAACTTAGTATAATTTAATGTAAGCAAATGGAATTTTCTCCCCGTGCCTCTGCTGAAAATGGATATTACTCAGTCAGACTTTCCCAGTAAACAAAGACAAATAAATTAAATAGAATCTGTAATTAACTTACTGTGCATTGGTGGGTTCAGCTTGACAATTATCTAGCAAGAAATTAACCTTTACAAACACATGATCACTGCATATCAACGGTGGTAAAACTTAACATGAAGTAACACTAATTTCTCTAGGACACAAAATGTCTAGTATGTTCCTTTCTCTGGTATTTTTTTTTTACAATCTGAAGCAACTGCTGCTCATGGACATACATTGTCAATTTCCTTACTAATGTCATTGAATCAATATTATTATAGTCTGTTTCTGGTAAACTGAAGTCCCCAGCCACTACTATTTTTCCCACCTGTGTTTCATGCAAGAAATGTATGAATTCCTCTAAGCTATCAACACTCCAACAATTGCTATAAGTTCCGGAGTTATCTTTATCACAGTTACAAAATCTATAGTATTAATGTTATCACTGAACATGCAATAGTCACAGGTCTCATAACTATGTTTACTCTCTAATACAATGCTTCCACCTGATTTTTGTTAGAATGCCTGTTACAGTAAAAACATTTACACCCAGACAGAACTGATTTCCAGTCATTGTTCTTTAACCATGTTTCATGAATAACATCAATCCTGTGGGAATGTAGCAAATTTTCTGATAGTACAACTTTATTAATACTCCTAGCATTAACAACCATCAGAGATGCATCAAATGTTGCTATCTGTGAACGGTTACATTTTTTACCTGGCAAAATCCTGCCTTGTGTTTGTCACATACTGCAAAATATCTTCTGCAAAAATTCTCTTCCCTGATCTTGACAAATGCACACTATCCTGTCTGAACGTGTGTGCCCAAAATTAGGCATGGGTGCTCTACACATTTCCATTTTTTTTTTTAAACGGGACTTTTTTTTATGTAGGTATTTACACAAAAAGTCTCTTCATTCACGGTTCTAAGGCTGGTCTCATCCTCTATTTTCGCACCTGGCAAGCATACCACAATATGATATTCATTTATCTTCTCTGCAAATGCAAGTATTAATTCCTCTAATAACTGAATTGTCAATTACAAGAACATCTTTTTGGACCAGATCTGAAGAATCTTCAACTTCTAATTCAGTAATATCTGATTTATCAATTGTTACAAAGGAATGATCTTCATCAACATTACTCTTATTAATCCCAATGTTTTCACTGAGTATTATATTTGTAAGCATACATTTCTCATTCAGCTGGCTTTGAACATACTCAGCTGGCTTTGAACATACACAGCTTGAGAAATATCAACATCTTTCTCCTCTAATTTTCTTACAGTAATGTTCTTCAATCCAACATTCAATTTTGATTTCTTCCTTTTCACCTGCTTCTTTTTTCTACTCTCTCTTTTGGAAACATGCTACATTCTTCTGTAGATCAAAGGTTTTCTGATAGAAAAATATCACCATTCACTGTAATCTGTCTGTTGCATAACAAAGCAGTGCCCTTTTTAGCATGTATTCTCTTCAGTTTACAGACATTTATCAGTTTTTTCTTCCTTGTTAATTTGTTGTGAATTTAACTCCTTTCTTTTTTCATTTCCTTCTAAACCCTCAGAGTCCTCAGACTGCTGAATACGTATATCTAGAATTCTAAAGTTGTTAGGGACATAGTCTTGTTTCACAGGGGGTGAGTGATCTTTATAACAGATGCATCCTTTCTTACATGTGTTCTATTTGCTGTTTGTCCAACATTATTTCTCACCAATTCAGTCAAAAATATTTAACAATTTTCCAAGCCGTGCCAATTGCACAAGTGCAAACGTTATCAGTAAGTCTAGATTTATTACTAATGATGGTAAGCAAATCATCCAATTTTAGGCATGAGGACATTACTTTTAAATATACATAGCATTTATTACAATGTACAAGATATTTGTGCTTTAGCACATCATTAATGGCATACTCATTTGAGGAATCCATACTTAGGTTCACATGAATAAAAAATTATAAAAAAAAAAAAACAAAACAAAAAAAAAAAAAAAAACAAATAATCAAAATCAGTTACCACAGAATTCAAAGAGAACTTAAATCAACTTCGGGGAGAAAAATCACACAAACAATATATAACTAAAGTAAATACAGTAAAGTTTTTGCTCTTACCATACAAGCTCTGAAAGTTAGACAACAGATGGAATTTCTTTACGTTGCATGCAAATGTATGCAGTAGCTTCTGCTCATTATCGCTCGTAACCGCACCTCTTTTTAACAATAAAGATCAATAAAGGACATACCAAGACGGGATCCTAGTTACTAATGCTAAGTGGTGCTACTAATAACCTGTGTGGAAACTCCAACAAAAAGATGGTAATGTGTGGCAATAAAAAAAAGTTTTGTACTCACCACAATGTTCCATCTGAGTAGTTGTACTTCATTTGTCTTCAACCTGTGGGGTATTCGGATCAGAGGTGGCCGCATCACCACATCTTATCCGAGCTCCAAGCTCCTCCTCCTACCCATAATGCCCCTCCACCTCCTTTCTTCCCCAGGATCGAGTTTGCTGAATCAGAAAACAAGCCTGACCCAAATAACCTTACCACTAAAGGGTTACACAATTTGAAATGAGAATAACCAGGAGAGCCACAAATGGGCACCTCTCCCATATACCAAAATAGGACAATAGTGACAAGGTCAGGGGGAAGGAGGGAGGGACAGCTGAAGACAAATGAAGTACAACTACTCAGATGGAATATTATGGTGAGTACATAACTTCTATATCTGAAGAAGTTTACTTCATTTGATCTTCAACCTGTGGGACAGAGTGCCAAGCTATTAACATCTGGGTGGCCCTCATGGAAGGATATTTTGGAGCACCTCTGAGCCAAATGATGCCCTACTCCTGGATACAATGTCCAATTTATAATGGGATATGAAGGTATGAGATGAGGGCCAAGTAGGTGGGGAACAAATGCCATCCAGTGACACTCTCGACCAGAAGGCCGCTGAAGTTGCCATAGATCTAGTGAAATGGGCCTTGATAATACCCGGAGGGGAAATGCCTTTGTCAGAATATGCCTGACTGATAAATGGTGGAAGTTAAAAAAAGGGTGATTGTGAAGTGGAGTTTAGGGAAGAGTTAAGACAGGCACTGGGAGGCAGTGGAGAGTTACTGAATAGCTGGGTAACTACAGCAGAACTAGTAAGGGAGACTGCTAGAAAGGTGCTTGGTGTGACATCTGGACAGAGGAAGGAGGATAAGGAGACCTGGTGGTGGAATGAGAAAGTACAGGAGAGTATACAGAGGAAGAGGCTGGCGAAGAAGAAGTGGGATTGTCAAAGAGATGAAAAAAGTAGACGTGAGTATAAGGAGATGAGGCGCATGGCAAAGAGAGAGGTGGCGAAAGCTAAGGATAAGGCGTATGGAGAGTTGTATGAGAGATTGGACACTAAAGAGGGAGAAAAGGACCTGCACCGATTGGCTAGATAGAGGGACAGAGCTGGGAAAGATGTGCAGCAAGTAAGGGTGATAAAGGATAGTGAGGGAAAGGTACTCGCAAGAGAGGAGAGTGTGTTGAGTAGATGGAAAGAGTATTTTGAGAGGCTAATGAATGAAGAGAATGAGAGAGAGAGAAGGTTGGATGATGTGGGGATAGTGAATCAGGAAGTGAAAAAGATTAGCAAGGAGGAAGTAAGGACAGCTATGAGGAGGATGAAGAATGGAAAGGCTGTTGGCCCAGATGACATACCAATGGAAGCATGGTGGTGCTTAGGAGAAATGGCAGTGGAATTTTTAACTAGATTGTTTAATGAAATTTTGGAAAGTCAGAGGATGCCTGAGGAGTGGAGAAAAAGTGTCTTGGTACCTATCTTTAAGAATAAGGGTGATGTGCAGAGCTGCAGTAACTACAGAGGGATAAAACTGATCAGTCACAGCTTGAAGTTATGGGAAAGAGTAGTAGAAGTAAGGTTAAGAAGGGAGGTGATGATTAGTGATCAGCAGTATGGTTTATTGCCAGGAAAGAACACTACAGATGCAATGTTTGCTCTGAGAGTGTTATTGGAGAAATACAGAGGTGGTCAGAAGGAGTTGCATTGTGTCTTTGCAGACTTGGAGAAAGCATATGACAGGGTGCCCAGAGAAGAGTTGTGGTATTGTATGAGGAAGTCGGGATTGGCAGAGAAGTACGTAAGAGTGGTACAGGATATGTACGAGGGTAGTGTAACAGTGGTGAGGACTGCAGTGGGAGTGACAGATCTGTTTAAGGTGGAGGTGGGATTACATCAAGGATCAGCTCAGAGTCCTTTTTCTTATTTGCAGTGGTGATGGACAGGTTGACAGATGAGATCAGACAGGAGGCCCCGTGGACTATGTTTGCAGATGACATTGTAATCTGTAGTGAGAGTACGAATCAGGTTGAGGAGACTCTGGGGAGGTGGAGATATGCTTTAGAGAGCAGAGGGATGAAGACAGAATATATGTGCGTAAATGAGAGGGAGGGTAGAGGAATGGTGAGGATGCAGGGAGTAGAGTTGGTAAAGGTGGACGAGTTTAAGTACTTGGGATCAACAGTTCAGAGTAATGGTGAATGTGGAAGAGAGGTGAAGAAGAGAGTACAGGCAGGGTAGAATGGGTGGAGAAGTGTCAGGAGTGATTTGTGACAGACGGGTACCAGTAAGAGTGAAAGGGAAAGTCTACAAGAGGGTAGTGAGACTACCTATGTTATATGGGTTGGAGACAGTGGCATTGACAAAAAGGCGGGAGTCAGAGCTGGATGTGGCAGAGTTAAAGATGTTACGATTTGCACTCGGTGTGACTAGGATGGATAGGATTAGGAATAAGTATATTAGAGGGTCAGCTCATGTTGGACAGTTTGGAGACAAAGCAAGAGAGACGAGAATGCATTGGTTTGGACATGTGCTGAGGAGGGATGATGGGTATATTGGGAAAAAGATGCTAAGGATGGAGCTGCCAGGTAAGAGGAAAAGTGGAAGGCCTAAGATGAGGTTTATGGACGTGGTGAGTGAGGACATGCAGGCGGTTGGTGTGACACAGCAAGATGCAGAGGATAGGAAGAAATGGAAACAGATGATCCACTGTGGCGACCCCTAACGGGAAAAGCCGAAAGATGATGACGACTATGATACATTGGGAAATCTATCTAGCAATGGTGACTTTGGATACCGGTGTACCTAAAAATGGTTTGGAATAAGACACAAACAGCTGGTCTGATTTACGGAAATACTTTGTTCTGTGTAAATAAAACCTCAGTTGCCTATGTACTTCCAATAAATGTAACTTGTATTTGCCCTTCTTTTGGAAATTTGGGAAGAAAACTGGAAGATTGACAGCTTGATTAATATTGTTTTCGGAAGGCACTTTTGGAAGAAACAAATGGTTAAAGCACAGGGAAACCCTGTCCTTATGGAAAAAAAAAATATATGGAACTTTAATGGGCAAGACTTAAAGTTCTGATACCCTCTTGGCCGAAATGGCCACCAAACAGACAGTTTTCCAAGAAAGAAATGCACATCTACTGTTGCTGCTGGTTCAAAAGGCGAGGAGACTAAAGCTTGTAAGACAAAGGTAAGGTCCCAAGGAGGTGTTGGATATCACTGGAGGTCGCAGCATAAAAGTTCCTTTAAGGAAAGTCTTGCAAAGCCTAGTCGAGGCTAAGGAAGCCATGTTTTCCCCCACATGGAATTTAGAGATGGCAGCCAGTTGAACTTTTATAGTAGAAGAACTAACCCCTTGATGAAAGATGCCAGATAGAAACTCCAGCATAGCCGAAACTAGAGCCATAAAGGTATCTATGTTTCATTGGGAGACCTAAATAGATAAGCGTTTCCATTTGCTATGGTATACCTTTTTGGTAGAAAACTTATGAGGTGCCACCAGAATGGTTTTGACTGGAGAGGATAAACCGGGAGTCCTAATCATTACTGCAACTGGAGCAGCCAAGCTGTAAGTTTCAGACTGTCCAGGTCTAGATGAGGAATCCCAGAGGGGTGAGAAATGAGATCCGGAACCAGATCCATGGTGGAACCAGACTTGGCGAGGCTAGAATGGGGCAATGAGGATTACTGTGCTCCCCAGCCTGCAAGCTTTCTGAAGAAACTTTGGTATGAGAGGTAGTGTAGGATAAGCATAAAGGAGACTGGGAGGCCAAGCATGAACCAGTGCATCTCTGGGACTTCCCCTTGAGGAGAATTCAGAGCGAAGAACTCGCTGCATTTTGCATTGGAAAGAGACGTGGAGATTGCAGCAAGGACAGGCCCACTTGAGAAAGATCTGCTCCACTACTGAAGGATTCAGAGACGATTCGTAAAGCAGAGTAGTCCTGCTGAACCTGTCCGCTAAAATGATGGATCATCCTGGGATGTGTGTTGTCACCAGAAAGTGGCCTGTGTAAACCGCCCATGCCCACACTCTCATGGCTTCTCAACAAAGGGGGTACGATCTGGTTCCGCCCTGCTTGTTGATATATCAGACCACTGACATGTCTGACTGGATGGCAAGATGGGGATAAAGGGCCTGCAACGCTAGAAGAATCGCCCTCATCTCCAGGACATTGATATGCAAATTGGTCTCGGATAGGGAACAAGTGCCTTGGACTGTCTTTTGCGAGCAATGTCCCCCCTCCCCCAAGCTGGGAGGCATCCGTGGTCACTTTGGTCATGGAGAACGATAGAAGAAATGGACATCCTTGGACAAGATTTGGGGAGAGAATCCTCCAGAGGAGTGACTCTCGGCAAGCCCGTGATATGCGTATCAGACGAGACAAAGGTAAGACAAGAAGGGACCACTGAACCACTAACGTCCACTGGAGTACTCATGTGAAGGCGTGCGAAGGGTAGGAGGTTGCAGGTGGCTGCCATGGAACCAAGAGCCCAGAGAACTGTAGCTACTGAAGGGGTGGAGGATTGTAAAACGTAAGAGATGTGAAGTTTCAGACTGTTAATCCTCTCTGGGGCGAGACAGACTCATCTGAATAGTTATCTAGCCAAGCTCCAATGAAGTCTAACCTCTGGATCGGGACCAGGGAAGATTTGTGGAGGTTGATCGTGATTACCTAGTCTGTTTGCAAGAAGGATGAAGTAATCCTTGGCTTGACACAATAGACGCCTGGTACGGGCAAGCAAGGAGCCAGTCGTCCAGGCAAAGGTAGACCTGGATTCCCTGAAGCCTCAGGTGGGCCGCTACCACCGTCATGACTTTGGTGAACACCCTGGGGGCTGTGGTGAGACCAAAGGGTAGAGCCCTGAACTGATGACTGGCCCCCAACCGGAAGTGAAGAAACCTGCGGGAGCGCCTGTCCATCTTGATATGATAGTATATGTCCTGGATATCGATCAAGCACACCAATCTTTTGCCTGTAGATAGGGCAGAATGGCTTGAAGTGTGACTATCCGGAATTTTTCCTTGGCTACGGACAGGTTCAGAATGTATATATCCAGAATGGGTCATTGGTCCCCAGTTTTCTTTGGCACTAAAAAGAACCTGAAATAGATGCCCAACCCGGATTGATCTTGGGGGACAGGATGGATGACTCGTTTTCTTAGCAGCTTTCTTATGCTTTCTAGTGCTGCTTCTTCCCTCTGTGCAGGTGGAACATCCGGAAGGAGTTTTGGTTGGAGAGGTGGTGCAACAAATGCAAAGGAATAGCCTCTGGATATGATTTTGAGCACCCAACGGTCTGTAGTAACGGACTCCCACTCCATTGGGTGTAATGAAAGGCAGCCCCCGACTGCCTCCAGAGATGAGCAGTCGAGCAACCCCTCAGGGTTGCTGTGCAGGTCCGTCTGAGAAAGGTTCCTGAGACCTAAAGTTCTTCAGACCCCCTCTGCCTCTGGGCCGGCATCTGTCATAACCCCCTCTGCCTCTGGGCCGGCATCTGTCATAACCCCCTCTGCCTCTGTGGGAAGAAGAGTCCTGAGTGTACCGGGAGAACTGAGATTTCTGGAACCACATCTTTGCCCCTCATTGATTCCTTGAAAACGATCCCCGAGGGGTGGAGAAGCGGATCCCGATGGCAGATAGTGTCTTCCCATCCTTTTCACTCTGGACCAGAATCTCACGTACTGACTTCCCAAACAGGGAAGAGTCATCATAGGGAGCATTCGGAAAGGATGCCTTGAAGGGTTCCAAGAATTGACATAGCCGCAGCCAGACATGTTGCCTCATGGCAATGCCAGACCCGGCAGCCTGGCTCCTTCTGTGGCATGGGAGAGGAGACGCATGGACATATTCGCAACCGCTTTTGGAGAGGCCATGCACGCAAAGAACACTTTCTTGACCTCTGCCGATGTGGGCTCTGGGGGCGACTTCCTTGACCAAGTCTCGCTGCAGTCAGATGACATGCGCCATGCACTTCAGTGCTCTTATGGTAAAGGTGGCTGAAGCATAGACTTGCTTCCCCAGAAGATCCATCGTTCATGACTCCCGGCCAGAAGGATGGACCATAGAGTTCTGCTGTGCGAGCTCTTTCTTGGTAGCAGCTGCCACCCACCATATCGTCTACCGGGGAGCCCTTACTCCAGCTGGTTCTGTCTGAAAGAGGGCTAAAAATTTTATCTGGCCTTTTCGGGATTGGCTCCACGGTGTCCGGCTCCTTCCATGCTCTGGAGGTGATAAGGTCCATGAGTGGATCTGCAGGGGGGACACCAAGGAGGTAGATGGGCCAGTGCTGAATGCCTCCTGGAAAGTACAGTTTTGTACCTACCATAAATACAGATGTTAGAGTGTTCACCCTGCTGCAGTCATCACACTTGGGTTATCCTGCCGTCAGGCGGTCCTGCAGTCGGCCAGAGTTCCAAAGTCTGGGTCCGGCGTCGGTTGCGGTCGCTTCCTCCTGACGTCTGTGCGCCAGGGGTATACAAGAGGCATCCGACGCCATTTTCTTCAGTTTTTCTTGCCCCAGATATCAGGTGCCTCCAATAGGTAGGCAATACATATTGCTATATAAAACTATACAAGTAAAAATAAAACAATACTTTCAGTCACAAGCAAATACACCACAGAGGTTGCATAGGATAGAAAGGTATGGGCAAGTCCAGCTAGTTCAGAGGGGATGGAGGGAGGGTAACCTGGACTGCAGCAGGGTGAACACTCGAACATCTACATTTATGGTAGGTACAAAACTGTACTATGTTCATCGTGTTACCCTGCTGCAGTCATCACACTTGGGTTGAATCCCACAGCTAAGGATGGGTGGTGGAGTTAAACAGGATTAGAAGAAGCTAGTAGGCCCTGCAAAACTGCAGTGGCAAAGCCAGCTCTAGACTTAGACTATAGAGGTAAGTGATAGTGTTTGGTGAAGGTGTGCACTGAACTCCAAGTTGTAGCTTCCAGAATATCCTTGGTTGGCACCCCCCTGAGAAAGGCTGCTGATGTAGCTGTAGCCCTGGTGGAGTGGGGCCTAATGCTAGCAGGTACCGGTTTTCCCATGATGCGTGTAGCAGAAACATATGCAATGTCCTATCCATTTTGAAATGGTCTGTTTTGAGATGGCTTTTCCTTGTGATCCTGCAGCATACGCTACAAAGAGCTGGTCAGAGTTTCTGAAAGCCTTAGTTTTATCCAAGTAGTAACGTAATTGTCTGTGAATGTCCAAAGAGTGCAGGAGTCTTTCTCCTTTGTTCTGGGGATTTGGGAAAAAGATGGGCAAATGAATGGTTTGGTTTAGGGCCACACTGGATACCATACCTTTGGCATAAAGGAAGGGTTAGTTTGCAGAGAGACTCTGTCTTGATGAAAAATGGCTCCACTGCCATTAGTGCCTGTAGCTCTGAAACTCTTCTAGCTGAAGTTATTGCTAGCAGCAGGGCAGTTTTCCATGAAAGAAACTTTAAATCAGCTGAGAAAGCTGGTTCAAAGGGCGGCAGTGTAAGTTTTTCCAGAACAAAGTTGAGATCCCAAGTAGGTGATGGTGCTCTCCTGGGCGGTCATATGTTCTTAGCCCCTCTGAGGTACTGTCTTAGGAGTGGATGTGAAAATAAAGGAGGATCCATGTTGTAATGAGCTGAAATTGCTGAGGCGTGGATCTTAATAGATGAAAAGGAAAGTCCTTTGTGCAACATCTCAGTTAAATATTGTAGAATCTGAGGAATGTTTGGATCAAGGGGATTTTGGCCTTTAGCCTGGTTCCAGGCGCAAAATCTTTTCCATTTGTCTGAATAGGTTTTCCTGGTGCTGGGCCTCCAGAATGACATCCATAACAGCTTTGGATAGAGGTGTTGGTTGATTGTTTAGGTAACTTGCCATGCAGCCAGGTTTAAAGTCTTGAGCTGGCTGTGTAGAATTTGATGGTCTCGCTGGGTGAGCAGGTGAGGAATTTGTGGTAAAATCCATGGTGGGCCGTGGGCCATGTTCTTTAGAATTGGATACCAGTGCTGGCGTGGCCAGTCTGGTGCAATGAGTATCATTTGTGGCCTCTCTAATCTGACTTTCAGCAGCACCTTTGCTAGAAGAGATAGTGGAGGAAAGGCATACACTGTTAATGTTTTCCAACTGAATGAGAGGGCGTCCACTTTCCAAGCTTGTGGGTGGAATGTCCTTGTACAAACTTTTTGAAGTTGGTAGTTTTGGGGGTTGGCAAACAGATCTATGTCTGGGCTTCCTCATTTTTGAGTTATCATTGCAAATACTTGTGGATCCAGTTTCCACTCGTGGGGATCCATAATGTTTCTGATTAGGTCGTCTGCTAATGTGTTTTTCTTTCCTGGCAGGAATTGTGCTTGTAGTTGAACTTGGTAAGACAGTGCTGTGTTCCACAAGGTCATTGCTTGCCTGCATCGAGGGTAGGAATGTGTGCCCCCTTGCATATTGATGTACCACATTACTGTGGTATTGTCAGTCTTTATTATTAGTTGTCCTGGGTGTAAGAGGTCCTTGAAAGCGGTTAGGGCATTCTGTACTGCTAGCATTTCCTTTTGATTGATATGCAGATGCTTTTGATCTGTAGTCCATTTGTCCTGAATGCACTGTCCTGCCATGTGTGCTCCCCAGGCATAGTCTGATGCATCTGTTGTCATAGTTTGCCTGGCTGTGGGTAATGTGAAAGGCTGACCCTTGTTGAGGTGACATGCCCGTGGCCCACCATAGAAACTCCTGTTGAAGGCAGGGAATGAGTGGTATCATTGTTTCCAAGTTGTGGCTGTGCTGAGTCCGTACGCTTTTCAGGTACCATTGTAATTTTCTCATATGCAGTTTTGCAAATGGTAGTAGTATGCAAGATGCCATGAATCCTAAGGCCTGCAGAATTTTTCTTGCAGGGAGTTGGGTCTTTGTTGCCATTATTTTGAAGTATCGAGTCAGTTGTTGCTTGTCTGGCGTGAGATAAGCCATCTGGGCCATTGTATTCAAGTTGGCACCCAGGAATATTATGTTTTGTGAGGGACTGGTTTTGATTTCTTTTTGTTTACTGTGTACCCTAGGCAACTTAGAAGTTGTTTGACAAATGCCAGATGTTTTAAAAGAATGTCCTTGCTTTCTGCTTGAATAAGGCAGTCGTCCAGGTATGGGTATATTTGAATTCCTCTTTGTCTGCAGTATGCAATTACTGGTGCCAGGCATTTTGTGAAGACCCTGGATGCAGTAGATAAGCCAAAGGGCAGTGCAGAGAATTGATAATGGGTTGAACCTGCAATGAAGCGGAGGTATCTTCTGCAATTTTGTCTGATAGGGACATGCAGGTATGCCTCCTTGAGCTCCAACGTTACTAGCCAAGCCTTCTTGCCCAGCATGGGAAGAAGCTGCTGTAGTGTTAGCATCTTGAATTTTGGTACTTGCAGATAGGTGTTCAGAATTGAAAGATCCAGAATGGGTCTTCATGCTTTGTCCTTTCTGGTTGAGTAAAATCCTCATCCTTGCTCCTGTGTAGGTACCTGTTGAATGGCTCTCATGTCCATGAGAGCTGTAATTTGTTTTTGTGCCTCTGCCCATTGATTTGGTGGCAGGTTTGGCATTCCTTTTATCCTTGGCAAGGTACGAAAGTGGACTCGGTATCCTTGTGAGACAATGTTTAGGACCCATTTGTCTTTTGTGATGATGTGCCAGTTGTCTGCAAAAAGTGCTAATTTTCCTCCCAAGGGAGCTGCCAAGAAAGATTTGCTCGGGATTGAGTCATTGTTTGTCTTCTGCTAGCTTGGGGCCTGTCCTCACCTCCTTTCTGGGTTGTGGCACCCCATTGGCGAGGCTTGTAAGGGCCTTGTGATTGACCTCTGCCCCTTGGGCATCTGTATTTGCCCCTCTGTGGTCTGTCAGAAGCTGGAAAGGAACATTTTTTTGTTGGCCAATTTCTGCTGAAACGAGGGGTTGTACCTGTAAAAAAATCCTTGACCGTCTGCATAGACTTTGCCTTATCCTCCATTTTCTTTAAACCCTCTTCTGCTCTGACACCAAATAAGACATCCTGCTGTAAAGCTGCATCCAATAATTTTGCTTTAACATGATCAGGTAGGGTTTGTTCTTTTAACCAACATGTCTGCGTATGACAGACCCAGTAACAGCTGCTCTACATGAAGCTTCCAATGAATCAAATCCACATTGTAAAGTATGTTTGCTCACCTGTTCAGCTGCATGCAACAGATCCTGCATTTCCTTGAATTCAGCCTGTTCAGAATGTGTGCTCAGTTTTTGTTTTAATTGAGACATGAGGAATTGCTGATATTTCAGCATGTGAAACTGACAATTTAATGCTCTCATAGCCAGAGTAACTGAGGTGTATATCTTCTTTCCCCATCTAGAGCTCTGGAATCCCTTTCAGGGGTACAGGATTTTTAGCCATAGAAGCTTTAGCCCCTTTGGGACCCTGGGAAATTGTTTCTGGGTCAGCCACAGGGCTTTTATAAAGGAATTTGTGTGTGTCAGGTACTCTGTAGTATTTGGCTGGAGCAGGAGGTAGGGAGTCTGGATTAAGACTAGACTCTAACTAAACATCATCCACAATATCTAAAACTGGAGGGATAGCAAGTGGTCTGTGCTGGGGTAGTAAAAGAAACTCTCCGAGCCTTTTCTTAGAATCAGAGTAGTCCTGGCCTTCCTGGTGGAAATGTTCCCTCATGGTATGTAAAGTTTCCCCAAAGAAGTAGTCTTCAGGGGGAGATGCTGAGGGAATAGAGTCTTCAGCATCAGAATCTTCATAAGGGAGAAAAGCGTAATCCTGTTCCTCAGAAGAATCTGAGGAAATAGAAACCTGGTCAGAGGAAGCATAGTCCTCCTCTTGTCTTGGCCTTTTATCAGGAGGGGGATGGGAACCCCTGATTAGGGAAATCAAATCTTCAGCCATCTTAAGCATCTGTTTCTTAGGCATGGGGCCTTGAACAAGAGACTGATGTACAGTCTTTTTTGGTTTTAATGGTGTTTTCAGTTTTGCAAAGGATTTAATAGTAAGTGTAGTCGGTCTGAAGACACCTTCAGCAACTGACGGCCTTTCAACTGCACCGGAATCCCCATCAGCCATGGAGTCGGAAGGGCCTAAAGATAAAGGCTCTGGAGGCCCTGCAATCTCCGCTTGGGAGTCGGATGCAGGCTGGGGTTCGGGGTTCTAAATCAGCGGTCGTCAGGGGCTGCGTAGGCGCCTCACTGAAAACCGGAGAACCGGCGACTGGCCTAGCTGAGGCCTCGGTGTCTGGTTTAGGTCTCGGCTGCCTGTCCTTATCTTTGTGCTTTTTATGCATCTCGGTCGTCGGTTGCTCCGACGGCATGGTATAATTAAATTTTTTACCAAAATAATGTCGGGCGAAATCAAACTGACATTTAATAGTTCGTTTGTTAAACCTAGCACAAAACCGACAACCTGTGATGTCATGGTCTCGGCCTAGGCAAGGGATACAATAAGAATGAAAATCCTTATGAGGTATTTGTTTCCCACAAGAAATGCAATTATTAACTTTTTCTGACATCGGACTGAGGCAAGAAAAGGTTCCCCAATGGGGTACTTAGCTTTATTGAAGACTCCGGTCTGAAATTCGATTTGAAAATCTCAGGAGTTGGCCGACCGGCACTTGCGAACTGCTTCGGCATCGCGCTGCAAGAAAGACTGAATTCGGATCAAGACTTTGGAACTCTGGCCGACTGCGGGACCGCCTGACGGCAAGATAACCCAAGTGTGATGACTGTAGCAGGGTAACACGATGATCATCACTGACTCGTTCTGGATTGGTTTTTTGGCGGAACCCCCCCCCGGCGTAGGTGTTCCATGATGTCTCCAAAGGTGACATCTTCGGGGTGGTGACCTGGCAGAACCTTCCCCTTTCCTCCAAGTCAGTGTCGTCAGTGAGGGACTCTGGAGAGGAGTCCAAGTGCATCCTTTTACATGTTTGCTTGCAAGGACCCTCCACAGTGGGACTCTCTAAGGGGGACTCACAAACTTGTTGCTGCTCCCTGAGGCAAATCAAGGACTGGCTGTCCTGGAGATGACAGGAAGGTTGGTGCTGTACCCAGAACCGAGGGAGTCTGGACGGATTCCGAATAGGAAATGGTCAAGGATCTCGACCCACTCGAGAAGATCCTCTCCACCACATCAAACGCCGAATGAGAGCAGACATCCTAGGGAATGAGTGATAGCACCACTCCCCTTGGGTCCGACGGGGGAGCAGGACCTACTGGAGCAGAGATACCTAGGGCGAGACTGAGCTCCGACAAACTCAGAGCTGACCAGATCCCCTCGGCGCAAATCCGAGGGGGTTACGGCTCAAGAGCTTTTATCCAATCCAGTCAGATCTGACCCGCTCAAGGCAATGGCTGGCGTTGAGGTACAAGGTACTGTTGGCGCCGACCCCTCTCAACATTGAGAACTCTCGGATCCACAGCTTCCAAAACTGAGGGTCGGATCAGAGAAGGAGGAATGGGGTGGAAAAAAGGCTTTGAGCTCACCACTGGATACGCGCAAAGTTAAGGGAGATGAAAAAAGAAAACAGGGCACCTAATTTGGACTAAGTAGCTCGAAAAGCACTTATCCACAAGAAAAAACTCCTGGAGCTCAGTGAACATGATGCTTGGCTGTAACGTGGCAAACGAGATCTGGGGGAAGAAAGGAGATGGAGGGGCATTATGGGTAAGGGGAGGAGCTTGGAGCTCTGATCAGATGCTGGTGATGTGGCCGTCTCAGATCCGATCCAGATCCGAATCAGCCACAGGATGAAGATCAAATGAAGTAAACTACTTCAGATACATTGTTATAATGTACTCATTCTCCAATATCTACTTTACTTTATTCACAGTCACAATGAAGTATGCAGAAAGCCAAAAAAACTTCCATTTATTCAAAAATACTCAGTTCTTGTTAATTTACTAAAGCCTACTAAATACAGGGTTATAAATATATATTGTGCGCCAGTGTTCCATAGAAGATCATCAGATCAGCATCACTCAAATAAAGAGGTGAACAGAAATTTTACTTTTATCTTAGTAAATTTGCTAGTCTATTCTGGGTTCTTGATAGACTGCTATTCACTACGTAAGTCAACGTTTACTGATGGAAGAATACCTAGAAGGGAACACCCACCCCCAGATCATTAGTAACGACTGCACCAAGAGGCGGTGGGTTACAGCCCTTTCAACTCACATAATTCCTGGCTTATCAACTTTGCCTCCTTTCCCAAAAGTGAGGGGGGAATCCCACAGAACATTTGTATTAGCTGAAAAGGGGCAAATCCCTCTCATAACGCTGGGTCGAGGAGCCATACAAAACTCTGGCATATGCCATTTTTGTAGGGGGGCAATTTTGATGAGCTGGTTCCCAATGAGCTGTCCTACACCCAGAAGGTGCTCTTTCCTCTTGAGATAGGACTATGCAAAGAATGCCAAAAAAAACCCTTCCATTCATTCATTTTCCATGCCCCAGACAGGCTCCAGCTCCTGTGCAGTAGCATAATTTTAAACTCTGAAATGTTTCAGGCTTAAAGTGCAAGTAGAGATAGTATAGATAATAGATGGTAGTTTTAATATTGCACCATTCACTGTCACAGTGACCGCATGAAAAAAGATGTGCTTATGTCTCAAAAGGATAGGATGCTGTCACTTCTTATAAAAAACCTACCTAAAGCAACAGACAATGATGTCACAAAGGAACACTCCCACAGCAAGATGGTAATGCAAATATTAATATTTATTCTCCAATATCCACTTTATCTTATTCAGAGTCATACAGGTCATTAGAAACACCACCTCAAATGAGTAACTAGAATCTAGATGTGTACTGGTGTACTCTTATTACAAGATAAGCATATTGTGCTAAGTAAGACACAGGCTAACAAAATCTACATCATTACAGTCTTGACAATGGTACACTAATTTTCAATTCACGCTAGTAAAGTTTCATAATCATTTTAAAAGGATGCTTCAAATATGGCAAAACAAATACAGAACAGGGTTTCACACGTGCTAGCATTTGGCCATTGACCTTCAACTCTTACTGTCCTGTATGCTACTCAGTGTTGTTGGGAGCCAGAGCCTATCCTGGCTTTGGAAGTTTGTCAAGTCACCCAAATGCATGCTGTTAAGATATCTGGAGCACTTGACAAAAATCACTGCAGAGAGAGGAAGAACCTGAAAATTGTGCAGAGAAGGCACCCCACCTTGGAACCAACCCACATGAGCAAGTACTGTGAAGCAGCAACTGTTGCATCACTTAACATAAATAAAAATCTCCTACAACTGCTCTGCTACCCATTTTATTCTTTAAAGATGAAATCCATTATTCCATCCAATAAATGACACAAAATCATTCCCAACAGGATGATGACCTGGCCAGTAGAGGGCAGTAGTGTGGTAATACAGCCCCTGCTGGGAAGTTAGAAATGACTGACAGGATCCCAGAGTGCCTATTTACTCTGGAGCCATAGCTTCTGGGACATAATTACCTAATGTGAAGGGATGGGAATGTATGGTTAGGAATAGGAATCTGGAGGGGATGAATGGGTCTTAGTAGGAAGTCATTTACATTTTTGGGACATCCCCTCCTGACCACTTACCATGTCCCACTTCTAGTTATATACCCATCTGTTCCCTCAACCCAGCTGGAAACCACTGTTGCTGGTGAGGGACAGAATTCTGCAGTGCTACAGTGGTTCTACTTTTTTGAGCTGTATTTTTTTATTGTCCTACCTCCCTCCAACAATAAGAAACAAGCTTGAGATTTGTGTGCAACAGAAGCAAACAGTTATAGGCACATGTGCTTCCTAACATACCATCCAGGTAGGCTTCCTGCCTGCGATGCTCTGGTGGCACATGCCTCAAGTGTCAGCTCCCATCCACCAGTAGCTGTCAATCCCAAAGTGGGATCTTTCCAAACCCTCCCCCACCCATCCAGAGAAGGCTATCAGGGTTTTAACTGCTCATTCCTTTGTCTCCTGGCAATCAAGTGATACTGCAGTCAGTCACATTCATGCCTAGCCTGTTAGTGATGCAAATGGATGCCTTGCCTCTATGCCAATGGATGGACTTGTCTTTAACAGGGCAATGGGGTAAGAGTGGGAGTTAGGAGATCAGGACATATAATACAAGCTTGGAAAAATGGGGGGGGGGGTAGACAATTATGGAGCTGGGTAGGGCTGATACAATGAGGAGGGTAACAAAATATGATGTACAACAAGACTAAGTCTTGCCCAATATTACAGGAGTTTACGACTTTTAGAAATGGCAGACAGTATTGCGGGTAGTGGGGGTACAGCAGTATAATGAATGTGAGGGCAGGAATTAAGAGGAAGGTAGTGAAACCTGACAAATAGAAGCAGCATCCTGACTCTAAAGGCTGCTTCAGTACAAAACTTAGAGAAAATAAAAGAAAACAGCTCCCTATCAGAATTGCCAGACTCAATTGCAAGTCCCGCAGCTCTAAAATTCAAAATCCAACTGCAAAAGAAATACAGTAATCTCAGAATTTGCTGCAATACACTTAAAATGTTTTTTTTTGCCAGCCTCCACAGCCCTATTACTTGTATATACTAACTGCAAGACTGCTGTACCTCAAAATGGGGAATACTCGATGGTAATATAAACTCAAACTCTGTACACATTCTCACATTCAAACTCACTATACAACCTTCAGAATTTCTAAGTACCTAGACAAAATACAACTCCAAGACCCCTGGCCCCCTTTTTCCTCAAGAAATAATGATAGCTGTATGGTGGTCAACTGAAGGCAACAGCTGGGGGGGCTGCCAGACTTACAGGTCTACTGATCGAGAAGAGATGAGAAAAGCGGTGAGCATAACAGGTGACTTTAATCCTCTAGAAAGTGAATTGTGTCAGTATGACAACTGAAAAGGAGAACAATGATTTATTTCCTTTTGTTGATCGTGTTAGTCTCACTGGGTTTATGGTCATTTGGTCTGGGCACTGGGGATTCCCCAATTTCCTCTCTTTCTAATGAAGGAGGTAATGGAAGTTATGGTGGATTTAATGTCTCTTTGGACTGAACTGACAGTTCAGCAGTCACAGAAGGTAGCACAACCATGGAATTTGTTCAGTCAGGAGCTGCCTGCTTCCAGGTACATCTGGATTCTATGGAAGAAGCAAAGTCTGTCCCAGCTGCAGTGGTAACTGGAATAAGTGAAGATGAGAACTGTTTCTATGGTTCCTGCTACTGTTGAATCATTATAGAATGCAAGGCTCTATCAAATGAGGTTGCAAAACTAGAAGCCTGATGGAATATTTATTTTATCTCCAGGACAGGGCTACAGTGAAATGGCTCTATTGCCTATGCCTCGAGTTTCATCTCTTATCGTCATTCCTGATTACAAACTCAATGTGGTCTGTGACGTGCTTGCTCTGGGCCAGTAATCAAGGAGCCTCAAACCCACCACTGACACCGGTAAGGGACGTTCACTTGGAACAAAAATAGAGTATTTCCAGATGCAGCTTTCTGCACCAAGCACAATTTCCCTTAACAGCATACAGGGACCACCCTTCCATCCTGGGGCTGGGTTTCCCTCTCTCTCACCAGGCCCCAAATAAGACTCCATACTGACCACAGCTGTAGAGTAGAGTCCGCAGCAGTGTGTTCCAAGCCAAGTCCTCCAACACCCTCCCTGTGAACCCAGTGGACTGTGTTTCTGCTCCATTTAACTGACACACACACACACACACACCTTGAAAAGGCTGGCATAGATTTTTCAGCTATGCCCCCTCTACTCAGACTATAAGATACTTCCACCAGAACACTCCAAAGCCGGGGGCGTGGCCAAGGATGAACACAGGATAGCAGCAGATTTCTTCAGCTCCACCAATTTCATTAAATTGACAGGAATTAATTACTTAAAAAATAATTTTTGAAGTAATTTTCTTTCTAAATATGTTTGTTTTATATAGTTCTTGAACTATATCTAAAAAAGAAAGGAAATCTTAATAATATTCCTGTCCGAAATTACTTTGGAAATTTTCCTGTCAGTTTATCAGTCTGAAATGAGTTCCAGTAAGACAAATTCTCAAGACTCCAGCATCAAGAAAGAACTTCAGTCTCTGATAATTATAGTCCAGCAACTTACTGCTAAGATGGATAAAATGGATACTAAAGTAGACACTTTCATAGAAAAAACTACAAAACAAATAGACTTGTTACATATGGACCTGCAACAACAGAAGAGCCAGATGACAGGCATAGAAGAAGCTGTGAATGACATGGAAAATAGAATACAAGAAGAGGAAATCAACATTGAGTTTATGCTGAAACAAAATACACATTTACAAACAAAGCTGGATGACCTGGAAAATAGATCTAGGCGCAATAACATTCGGATTTTTGGACTGCCAGAAAATATTGAAGGTAACAATATTACTTCTTTTTTAACAACATGGCTCCCTAAAACTTTAGATTTACCAGAAGCATTCTCTTTGGTATCGAAAGAGCACACAGATCTATAGCTAATACTAACTCTAACAAAAACTATCCTAGATCAGTTATAGTTAGATTTCTATCATCTTTGATAAAGAGATGGTTCTTAAATCTGCTTGGGCTAAAGCTCCTGTTAAGATTAATGAAACAACTGTGCGTTTTGACAATGACTATTCTTCCATGGTATTAGCTAAAAGAAAAGTTTTTCTGCCACTAATAAGGGAGCTTAAAAGCACAGTTTAAAACATACCTTCTGTTTCCTGCCAAGCTTAAAATCTTCCTTCCTGATGGTCCTAAAATTTTCGATGACTTAGACTCTGCTTTACTGTTTATCAAAAAATAAGATTTTGGAAAAAATAGAAGAAATGGAATGGGCTAGTCCTTCGTTAAAGAGACTGGCAACTGAAACTTCGTGGAAGACTTCAGAGAAGAAGAAGAGACTAAAAACAAATGATTTGTACTATGTTTTTTCTCTCATCATTTTATTTTATTATTAATCTTTTTAAATATAGTTCCTGCATTTCCAAGAAGCAACAAATATTTTGAAAAAGATTTAATCAAAGTTATTCTCTGTGTGCAAAGAAATGTTTTGTTTCATAACTAGTCAAAATATCTGGAGATTTAATGGCAAGCTGTGATTTAACTTGTTTCTCTTTCTGAAGAGGAAAAATAAGGTCAGTAATTTGATACATTTTTTTCCCTTTAAAAGTTTATATGTTCTTCAAATGCTATTCCTAATTATACTTTCTTGATTACACTGCTTATGCTTGTTTGTAAATAATCTGTCATGCTTTAACTAATAATAATTAGAACTAAATAATAGTAAATATGTTTTATTTTTAACTCTATTAATATAAACAGTAAGTAGCATTCTATTGTATATTCTTCTTATAGCTTTCTCTTACATTTTTTTTTATTTCTGCCTTACACCCTTTTACTTTCTACTCTCTTTTCTTTTCTTTATTAATATATAGAAATGCTTTTGATCATATAGACACAGTAAATAATAAGATTTGCGTAGGAGTTGAGTTGGGACATAAATGTTGAGTTTTGTTACTTATTAATAATTTTGGGCTTGATTTCACTTACATAGAGTCTGTAATAACCTGTAGAATGCATTGTGAAGGTTTTGTCATGTTTAGATGCATTTACATTGCTAAATGAATGTTTGTCACTAGTTTTTAATAAGTTTCCCGCCAAAATGTTGAGAGACAATCTGGGATGTGGGCTGTCTCATGCACAGTGTCCATGAGCTACTTCAAAAGCTTCAACTCTCAGAATTCTCACAGAGAAGCTGAAAGCAGCTAGTCTCACCTTTGACCTAGATATCACACTGACACATCACAGATACAGGAATGACACTACCTAATTATACTTTCTTGAATACACTGCTTATGCTTGTTTGTAAATAATCTGTCATGCTTTAACTAATAATAATTAGAACTAAATAATAGTAAATATGTTTTATTTTTAACTCTATTAATATAAACAGTAAGTAATATTCTATTGTATATACTTCTTATAGCTTTCTCTTACATTTTTTATTTCTGCCTTACACCCTTTTACTTTCTACTCTCTTTTTCTTTTCTTTATTAATATATAGAAATACTTTTGATCATATAGACACAGTAAATAATAAGATTCGCATAGGAGTTGAGTTGGGACAAAAATGTTGAGTTTTGTTACTTATTAATAATTTTGGGCTTGATTTCACTTACATAGAGTCTGTAATAACCCGTAGAAAGCATTGTGAAGGTTTTGTCATGTTTAGATGCATTTACACTGCTAAATGAATGTTTGTCACTAGTTTTTAATAAGTTTCCCACCAAAATGTTAAGAGAGACAATCTGGGATGTGGGCTGTCTCATGCACAGTGTCCATGAGCTACTTCAAAAGCTTCAACTCTCAGAATTCTCACAGAGAAGCTGAAAGCAGCTGGTCTCACCTTTGACCTAGATATCACACTGACATCACAGATACAGGAATAGCGGATTAATAATATGTGTTAAAAACCTATGTCTCAAACATATACATTACTATAACTCATTTAATTCATCTGATTGACAAGCATAAATAATTTTATAACTCTATACTGGAAGAAATTGTCGTGATATATTTTAAAGCAGTAGTATAGCATGTTTGTAAAATCTGGTTACTAAAATGTGTTTGCTGTGCATTATTTTGTATAAAGCAGACAGATTTATTTAAGGGACCTCAATGTAAGATGGTGCTCAGTAAAGATACAACTCAGTGAGATCAGATATATATATATATATATATATATATATATATATATATATATATATGTGTGTGTGTGTGTATGTATGTGTGTGTGTGTGTGTGTGTGTGTGTGTATGTGTGTGTGTGTGTGTGTGTGTGTGTGTGTGTGTGTGTGTGTGTATGTGCGTGTGTGTATGTGTGTGTGTGTGTGTGTGTGTGTGTGTATGTGTGTGCGTATGTGTGTGTGTATATATATATATATATATATATCTATATATATATATATATATATATATATGTGTGTGTGTGTGTGTGTGTATGTGTGTGTATGTAGATATGTATATAAATCTTTCTGAGAATCTGCTTAACTATGAAGTATAATTTATAACAATTTCTATGAATACAATATTTTATTCTATTGGCAATAATGAGTTTGCGTAAATGCTCATATACAAGCAATTCAAGTTTTTTTTTGGAAGCTAACTGTATTTACATGACAGAAAATAGATGCATCCTAATATGTAATGTCTGAATCATATTAGCCAAAGTTTTTGATTTAAATGAATGTTAGAACTTATTTTTCTCTCCTCTTGATTTCTAACATCAAGATTTGAATGCTATTTGAATACAAGTGTTTTATATTACATGGATGTATATAGTAGTATGAACAGTTTAAAAAAAAAAAAAAAAAAAAAGGTTTATTTTAGTTTATATGATGCTGTTTTACCAAATGTGTAGTCTTGTCTTGCTAGATAATTGAATTGAAAACTGTTAACTTCAGCTAAATATAACTAGTATTAAATTGATAAGGTGGTAGCTGACGTACTGCTGCTTAGGGTAGGGGGTTAACTTTGAGTGGTAAATACTACTCTAAGTTGGAGTTTATAACTCCAGGCTGGATGCAAGGTTTAATCCTTACATTATTTTCACTTGTTCATTGTTATTTGTATATAGTTTTGACATCCACAATATATTTTGTACATTCATTGTCACTACAAACAAAATTGAATCCTATACGAAATCCCATAAGAGATTCAATAAATACAGCTATATTTAAAGGTACACCTAAAGGAGGAGATGTAACATTACTTATCTTGTTATTTGTTATTTTGATCATAAGATTCTTAAGTTTTAAAATGCCAAATGACATCTTTAAAAGGAATTTCTTTAAACATTAATGGATTGAATAATCCATGTAAAAGGGCAAGCCTAATAAGATACATTAATTTACATAAGGCCAACTTAGTCTTCCTACAAGAAACCCATCTCTTGAAAAAGATATTGATAAACTAGCCACAAACAAATATACAGTATTGGTTAGTTCAGAGCACACTCAGAAAAAAAGAGGAGTGGCCATTTTATGGAATAAAAGTATGCCCATTCCTAAAACCATTAAGTCTTATCAGGATGACAAAGGAATGTTCTGTATGGTTACAATACAAATTAATGGGAAGACTTACACTTTAATTAATGTATATTGGATACCTGGAATTGGTATTAATACAGTGAAACATCATCTTGATAAGATCATATCATTCTCTATAGGAGATATTATTTTAGCTGGTGACTTTAATTGTATACTACATGAAAGTGATACTACCACTATAGGAAAGAGAAGAATTACATCTCATGCAAAACATTTAAAGGATTTTGCTAATTCTTATCATTTGAATAATATTAATAATCAGATAGATTCAAAATCATTACCATACACCTTTTTTCTAACAGATACAAAACTTATTCAAAAATAGATAGGGTCTTTATTTCTAACCAGATGGTAACAGATTTAATTAATTCCAAAATCATTTCATGTCCTATATCTGATCATAATTCAATTGTTTTTGAATTCATGATAAAAAATACTCATAATGTTCAGATCAAAAGGATACCAGCATACTTAACTCAACTAAAAGACTATAAAGAATATATACTTTCAGAAGTAAAACATTTTTAGACATAAATAACACTCCTGAAGTCTCCATTGTTTATGTTTGGGATGCCTTAAAATCATATCTATATGGACAAAGTATCAGATGGTATAATAATAAAAGGAAATCTTGGGATAAGGAATTGTTAGATATTCAAAGTAAATTAGACTTTTATAAACATAATAATAAAGAAAATATTATGGACAAGAAAGTTATTGAAGAAATAAACAAACTAAATGAGAAATACAAATAAATTTTAACTCAAAGTTAAAATAACTTTAGAGAAATACAAGTTTTTGTCTTATTCAATAAGCCCCAAATACTTACATAGACTTAAAAATAAAACAAAAAGGTTGAATAAACAAAACCATATCAAAGAAATCTTTTTTCTAAGGAAAAAGAAGAATGTTTCTAGTATACCAGAAATACTAGATGAATTTAGAAATCACTTTCACAAAATTAACCATAATAATATTAACATGGAACCTAAAGATAAAATAAAGGAGTTTATAACCACAAATATGAATAAAAAGCTTAATAAACAGATTAAACTATTGGACAAGAGTATTTCATATACAGAAGTTATTACACAAATAAATAAGCTTAAATCAAACAAAGCACCGGGTAATGATGGTATTATACCAGAGATATATAAAATCCTTTCTAAAAATACATATTCATTAATACATAAGGTTTTATTTTGGCCCAAACTGAGTTAATAACCCCCCCCCATCTTGGCAATATACATTTATTTCGCCAATTTTAAAACCTAATAAAGATCCAACTAGATGTTCTTCATATTGGCCCATCTCATTACTTAATGTTGATTATAAAGTGTTTATGAATATCTTTGCTGATAGATTGAAGACAATCATTCCCGGCATTATAGATATAGATCAGACAGGCTTCATTGTAAATAGAAATACTTTTGATAATATAAGAAGAACTTTAACATTAATAGATTTTGGAAATAGGAAAAAGAAAGATTTAACACTTATTAGTCTTGATATAAGTTCAGCATTTGATTCAGTAAGTTGAGACTATCTGTTTACCTTAATGAAGTGCACAAACTTCTCGGATGCATTTGTAAATCTAATTGAACATTTATACAAAGGAACGTTGGCTTATATTAAGGTAGGAACATATGTTTCACAAAAATACCCATTCTTAAAGGTACAAAACAAGGATGTCCACTTTCTCCACTATTATTCACTTTAGTAATGGAGCCTTGGGCTAATTTGATCAGAAACAGTACTGACATAGAGGGTTTTGAAATAGATGAAAATACAACATCCAAAATTCAACTTTTGCAGATGATGTTCTAATTACATCAGCAGGATCTAATTCTTCTATACAGTCTCTATTTGATAACATGATGAATTTTAAAAGTATTTCTGGTTTAATATTCAATGAAGAAAAACTAAAATACTACCTATATATACACGAAAAATATTCTCATTAGAGATTTTACTAAATATGTACCCAATTCAGGTCAGATAACTTATTTAGGTATAATACTATCTAAAGATATTAAATCTATTATATATAATAATTATAATACCCGTTTTCTTAATATACACAATCTTTTAATACCTGGAATATGTTTTTACTATGGAGGAGAGACTTACAATTATTAAAATGATAATATTCCCCAAGATTTTATACTTAATACAATCAATAATACTTCCACCTACAAAAATAATTATCAAGAAACTGAACACACTAATGTTAAATTTCTTATGGGCACCTAATAGACCTAGGATTGCATTAAAGAAACATACTAATAGCTGGTCTTAAGGGGGTATTTCTTTTCCAGACTTTAATTTATATACTATCTCTTCTATTGTAAAAGTTATTACTTTATTAATAGATCAGTCATATGTCACAAAATGGAAAGATTATTGGGAGCTAATTAGTATACACTTCATGAAAATCTCCTTAACACATAAAAATATGATTGTAAATAACTCCATGTTATGGTTACTAAAGGAATTTTGTACTTTACCTATTACACCTAAACATATGGTTTGTTACCCATTAAATATTATTATTAGTTATCGTAACTTTATATTCATGCACCCTAAGTATAGGGAATGGTATTTTATTGTATTTCCTATAATGTATACTCAGGGTATGCTTTTGTCATCTACTTCTGAAGGAACTCATTTAGCTATAGATAATGATCTAAAGTACTGGTATCAGTTGATATCTGATAATAAAGTTAAAAATCTAGATTTCTTAAAACAAGAATTTGATCTAAGAGAAACTTGCTGGTTAGAGGTTCAGACCTTTAGACAACATCTCATTAATAAAATAGATTTAATGTCTATAACTGTTAAAGAATCTATTCCAACACTGATTGATTACTTGATATTAAATTTACAACATAAAGTTTCTGATAAAGGTAAACTTTCATACATACATAAAGTTATCAGACAAGAAACTTTTTACAGTGTAGATTCATACTGGAATTATTTCACTTCTATTAATGGGGACCCACCAAATCAACAAGATAAACAATATATATTGGAATCTGCTTATAGAACTACGTCTTCCATTGTCTGGAGACTTTATACATGGAAATTTTTACATAGATCTTTTTATACACCTTTGATGATGAATAAACTAAATAATAAAGATAATCTATGTAAGAGATGTAATGTAGAAATTAATGCTGACTGGGCTCATATGTTTTATGACTGTATAAAATTGAAAGAATACTGGAAGTCAATTAATGAATTTTTGCAGGCTCTTTTACAGATAATTTCATTATTTCTAAATCTCTTATATTATTCAACACACCTGTACCTCAAAGTGTTAAAAGGTTAAGCTTCCCTTGTTATGGTCTATTCTAGCAGTGGCTAGGAAAATAATAACTAGAAATTGGATTTCAGATACACCTCCTTCGTTCAATGAATTTAAAAATGTTATGAATATAGTGTGCCATATGGAAATAAACACAATTAGGACTAGAACAAATAGAAAAACATCTTATTTTATTGTATGGGATAATTTACAAAATTTGTTAAAAAATTTTAATTTCAATAGCATGGTATTTTAGTTTAATTAATTGATCTGATTGTAGTGGATGTCTTTGTAAATACTTTAGTTGTTTTGTTGAATATTATAATAATACCTATTTTTAATTACTTGTATAAAATTGTTATGATATTTCTCTTATATGTTAAAACAATAAACCTGTTTTGAAAAAAAAAAAAGAACACTCCCAAGCCAGCTATTCTAAGGCTCTTACAAGGGTACCCAATTATACTGACGAAAATTAATACTAATACAAATGGCAGTGTTTGACCAATGCAGCAAGGCTTTCAAGAGCGGCCAGTGTCACCAAAGTAAGTAAGTACTCTCAAAGGTTAAAATATTCGTTAAAAGACCAGCCACAATAAAAAAGTTAAATATATTTAATAATAAATAGTAAAAAAAGTACAGTTTTGTACCTACCATAAATGTAGATGTTAGAGGATCCACATTGCTGCAGTCCTAACTATTGGGTAGTCCGCTGTCCAGTCGGCCCGAATACCAAAGTATATGGCTGACGTCGGTCAGGGCGCATTAGACTGACGCCAGTACGTCAGGGTACTAATGCGCATGACCGACGTCATATCCTCAGTCTTTTCTTGCCCCAGATGTCAGAAGACCCTGAAAAGATAAGGCCAAAACCAAAAACTCCAAACATACCTGCACCAAAATATGTACAATATATACAAAATTACCAGAATATAACCTCACCTACACAACCACCCCTAAACACAGAGGGAAGGAGGGAGGGTAAATTGGACTGCAGCAATGTGGATCCTCGAACATCTACATTTATGGTAGGTACAAAACTGTACTATGTTCTTCATTCCACATTGCTGCAGTCCTAACTATTGGGTAGAATCCCAAAGCAGAGGTAAGGGAGGCTGGCAAATCATAAGGAAGCAGGAACTGACAACATGCCTTGCAAAATAGCTGTGGCAAAACCAGCCCTAGACTTAGAGTAGAGAGGAAGGTGATAATGCTTAGAGAAAGTATGCACTGAACTCCAAGTAGCTGCCTGCAAAATATCCTTAGTTGCCACCCCCCTTAGAAATGCTGTTGAAGTGGCAGTAGCCCTAGTGGAATGAGGCCTAATCCCAGCTGGAATCTCCTTGCCATGATAGGAATAACAAAATGCAATGCAAAACCCAATCCACCTAGAAATTGTTTGTTTTGACACAGGCTTGCCCTGCGAACCCAAAGCAAAAGAAACAAACAACTGCTGAGACTGCCTAAAATCCTTAGTCCTGCTCAAATAATAACGCAATTGCCTGTGTACATCTAAAGTGTGCAAAATCTTTTCCCCTTTATTTTGGGGATCTGCATAAAAAGTAGGCAAATGAATAGTTTGGTTTAAAGCCACACTAGAAACCACCTTAGGCATAAAGGAAGGATTAGTACGTGAAGATACCCTATCCTTATGAAAAATCAAAAAGGCTCTACCCATAAGGGCCTGCAACTCAGAAACCCTTCTTGCAGAAGTAATGGCCAACAAAAAGCAGTCTTCCATGACAAGTATTTCAATTCAGCAGTAGCCGCAGGCTCAAAGGTTGTAGAGTAAGTTTCTCCAACACAAAATTGAGATCCCAAGCAGGAGTAGGAGCTCTACGGGGTCTTATATTCTTCGCCCCTCTAAGAAATTGCTTGAACAAAGGATGCGAAAACAATGGTGGGTCACAATCATAGTGAGCTGAAATTGCTGCAGCATGAATCTTAATGGAAGAGAAAGACAAACCTTTGTCCAATAACTCAGTAAGATATTGAAGAGCCACACTCAAATTAGGCTCAGAAATCTCCAAATTGTTTGCTGCACTCCAAAATAAAAATCTCTTCCATTTTTCTGTACACTTTCCTTGTACTAGGTCTTCTGGCTTCCATAATCACATTTAAAACTTGTTGAGGAAGTTGAGACCTGCTGTCTTTCAAAACAGAATATGCCAGGCTGTTAGATGAAGAGAGTGAAGCTTGACATTGAGCAGGTGACCGTCCCTCTGAGACAACAGGTGTGGAATCAAGGGTAAAGGCCATGGAGGCTTCCTTACCAGACTCCTCAGTAATGGGTACCAGTGCTGCGAGGCCAATCTGGAGCTATTAAAATCATCCTTGGCTTGTCTTGTCTGACCTTTAGAAGCACCTTTGGGAGAAGAGGCAGTGGTGGAAAAGCATACACATGAAGATTTTTCCAACTGAAAGAAAGAGCATCCACTTTCCAAGCTGTGTGATGAAACCTCTTTGTGCAAAACTTTGGCAGCTGGTGGTTTAGTGGAGAAGCGAACAGATCTATGTCTGGAGTTCCCCATGACACTGTCAATTTTGAAATACATGAAGATCCAGTTTCCACTGTGGGGATCCATGATTTGTCTGCTTAACACATCTGCTAAGGAGTTCTGTGCTCGGCAGAAACCTTGCCTGAAGAGTTAGTTGCAAGCTGAGCGCAGTCTCCCATAAAATCATTGCTTGCCTGCACAATGGGTAAGAATGTGTTCCCCTTGTTTGTTGATGTACCACATGACAGTCGTGTTGTCTGTTAGAATCAACACCTGCCCTGGAAGAAGTAACTCCTTGAAAGCCATTAATGCAAACTGGACTGCTAACATCTCTTTCATGTTGATATGTAGATGCTGTAGTCTGGCAGGCCACCTGTCTTGTATCCACTTTCCATTTAGATGAGCTCCCCAAGCAATGTCTGAGGCATCTGTCGTTAGAATCTGACTCGCCTCTGGCGGGTCACAGAGAGTCCCTTGTTTAGGTGACATTCCTGAGCCCACCACAAAAATTCCTTTTGAATGCAAGGTATTATTTGAATGACAGTGTCCAAATCCTGGCAGTGCTGTGTCCATACATTTTGAGATACCATTGCAGCTTCCTCATATGCAGTTTGGCATTGGGAAGCACCAGAATACAAGATGCCATGAACCCTAAGGCTTGAAGGACTGTCCTTGCAGTCAGCCGGACTGAAGAGATAGTTAATGGAAGTAACTGGAAAGATTCTTTTGTTTGTCCGGGGTTAAAAGGCCATTTGGGCTGCTGTATTCAGTCTCACACCCAGAAAGCACATGTCTTGAGAGGGTACTAGACTGGACTTTATTTCGTTCACAGAATACCCTAGGCATCTTAGCACTGCTATGACATAATCCAAATGCTGTAGAAGGTCTTCCTTTTCTTGAGCTAGAATCAGGCAGTCGTCCAAGTAAGGATAGATTTGAATTCCTTTTAGCCTGAAGTAAGCTATCACTGGAGCCAGAACCTTTGTGAATACTCTGGGCGCAGTGGATAAGCCAAAGGGCAATGCAGAGAACTGATAATGAGAATTTCCAGCTCGAAAACGGAGATACTTCCTGCAACTTAGTCTTATAGGCACATGAAGGTAAGCTTCCTTGAGATCTAAAGTTACCATCCAGTGATCTTTGCCCAGCAGAGGTAAAAGCTGTTGTAACGTCAACATTTTGAATTTGGGAATGTCCAGATAAGTGTTGAGGATAGATAAATCCAAAATTGGTCTCCACGTGTTCCCCTTTTTCGGTACTAGGAACAGGCGAGAATAAAATCCTAGGCCCTTTTCTGGCACAGGAACTGGCTGAATGGCCCCTATTTGGAGCAACAGAGATATTTGCTTGTGAGCCTCTTTTCTTTGTAGAGGAGGAATGTCTGGCATGCCTTTGAAAGGAGGCAAGGTATGGAAATAAAACCTGTAACCGTGGTGAATGATATCCAGAACCCATCTGTCTTGGGTAATTAAATCCCAATTTTCTTTGAAAAGAGACAGCCTTCCTCCCAAAGGTGCTGCCAGGCGAGAATGTACTGGCAGCTGAAAAAGCAGGTCATTGGGTCTGCTTACGAAAGGACTGACCCCTGCCCTCACCAGAAGTCTGAGCAGGGGAACTCCCTGTCCTAGGCCTAAAAGAACCTTGAGCTCTGCCCCTACCACGTCTAGACCTACCCCTAGACTGGGAATCATAAGCAGGATAAGTCCATCCCTTAGTAGGCCAATTTCTACTAAACTCTGGAGGCTGCACCTGCAAAAATCCTTAACAGTTTGCATAGACTTAGCCTTGTCCTCCATTTTCTTTAAAACTGCTTCCACAGGCGAACCAAACAACACATCAGACTGCAAAGGAGCATCCAAAATCCTTGTCTTAACATGCTCAGCTAAATTCTGATCTCTCAACCAGGCATGCCTGAAGAACAGAACCAGTGGCAGCCACCCTCGAGGAGGCCTGCACAGCATCAAAACCACACTGCAAGGAATGTTTACCTACCTGTTCAGACACATGAACTAAATCCTGCAACTCTTTACACTCAATTCCTTCTGCCAGAGCATCCACCTTACATTTCAATTGTGAAAGGAGGTAATTCTGATATTTTAACATGTGAAACTGACAATTCAACGCCCTCATGGCTAAAGTGGAAGAAGTATACACTTTCTTTCCCCATCTATCCAAAGCCCTTGCCTCTTTATCAGGAGGAACAGGATTTTTAACAACAGAGGCCTTCACTCCTTTAGGCCCCTGAGAGACAGTTTCTGTGTCTGCCCTAGGACTCTTAAAAGATACTTATGAGCTTCAGGCACCCTATAGTACCTATCCGGTTTAACTGGGGCAGGAGGCAAAGAATCAGGATTCAGGGAAGCCTCTGCAAAAACATCTTCCACCACATTCAGAACAGGAGGTATAGCTAAAGGCCTATGCTGGGGTAAAAACAAGAATTCCCTAAGCCACTTCCTGGAATCAGAGAAATCTTGACCTTCCCATTTAAAATGCTCCCTCATGGAATGCAGAGTCTCTGAAAATGAAAAATCCTCAGGAGGAGAAGCTGAAGGAGTAGAATCATCCACATCCGAATCAGAATAAGGAGGATACTCCTGCAAGTCTTCAGCCAAGACTCAGTAGCCTCCGAACATTGCTCAAAACTCTCAAACTCAGGGTCCACCCTAGGCCTCTTATCAGGAGGGGGCATAGAACCTCTAATCATAGTAATCAAATCCTCTGCCATTTTAAGCATATGTTTCTTAGGCAAAGACCCTGAAGCACTAGGAGAAACCCCCACTGAAGCTAAACTTGGCCTGCCTCTCAAAGAAGCCTTGGAAACAGAAGGGGAGGCTCTAACCACCTTAGGAAGAGAGGGAAGAACAGCCACCTGAGAAGCCCCTCAGCCTGGCCTACTTCCTGAGAGGATACATCCTGTAACAGTAAAGTCTCTCCCTGAGACTCCAAAGAAACACCTGGCAGAACCTCCGGCTCCACTGAGCCTTCTAAAGAACCGACGTCAGGGACTGTCGGTTCTTCCACTCTAGGCTTTGCTGCTTTGTCCTTGCGCTTTTTGGCCGAAGCGGGCCCGGAGCATCCGGCGGCATTTTATAATTACAACGCTTCCCAAAACTAACCTGGCACAGTCTAACCTTCTCTTAATAGTGCGTTTGTTAAATCTAGCACAAGAGCGGCATCCAACAACGTCGTGCTCAGGCCCTAAACAAGGTATACACAAAGTATGGTAATCCCTATGAGGTATCTGTTTCCCACAAGAAATACAGTTATTCACTTTTTCTGACATCCAGTTAAATACTGAGGCAAGAAAAAACCAAAATATTCCCCAACGGGGTACTTAGCCAACTTTGATTCGGTCTGAAACTCTGACTTCAGAAACTTTCAAAACGCCAACCTGCACTCGCAAAATTGCTTCTGCATCGGACCATGCGGCAAAAAAGACTAAGGATATGACGTCGGTCATGCGCATTAGTACCCTGACGTACTGACGTCAGTCTAATGCGCCCTGACCGACGTCAGCCATATACTTTGGTATTCGGGCCGACTGGACAGCGGACTACCCAATAGTTAGGACTGCAGCAATGTGGAATGAAGAACATCGTGGAAACACTAAATATCTGTTAACAATAAACACCAGAGTTTCAGTCACAGGAAATATAAGAAAATAACAGATGGATAGATTCACACAGATACAGAAAAACAGTACTTAACTAATTTCACTATATTTTCCTGACTAACCTAAAGATTCATTATTCCCTGGTTACTTACTAAAGCAAGGCAAGAAGTGGGTGAGTGGTCTCGTCAGTTCCAATAACAGACTGGCCCGAGACTTCTGTCCCATCTAGTATTAAAACATTATTTCAGTGGTGGATTACAGAATGACATTACACACATCTACTCATCAGACTTTTGGTTCCCATACTACCCCCCTTACTAGAATATGAACCAGAATCTAGCAAATATGTGCCAGCACGCACACACGTGCACACACGTGCACACACACACACACACACACACACACACACACACACACACACACACACACACACACACCTTTGCTAAGATGTGTTATACCATGTGTAAGCTAGAAAACCATTTCAAAAACATTCACCCTTAAGGACAATACAGTAGGATTCCTAGTCCTGGTTTTCACAAACATGTCTCTAGCTGCAATCAGAGCTGTATGATACAATCTTTATGGCCTAAACCAGGTAATTTAATTTCAGACTATTTTTCAAAGTTAGCTGGACTCAGATTAACATCTTCTCTTCCAGTAGCCCCTGTTACAATATATTCATTTCAACAGTTACAATACAGTCTGACATGCAGGTGCATTTCTTTTCTGTCTAGCAAGACCCACTGTTGGTACATTTTTAACACAAACAGCTTTAGAAATACATTTTCAACACAAGCAGCTGTACAAATCAATTTGACATACAAATGATATACAATTTATAAAACTCCAGCTAGCTATGTTGGCATATGTTACACATCCACTGCCCTTTCTCCTGGCATAGCTGGCAATACCTCACATCACATCTCTCACCCTATGAAGACCCAAGCTAGTTTCTCAAGTGACTCTGGAGGAATGTTGTTTGAAAGGAATGAGCCCGTTTGGGAATACATTAACCCATGTCTTGAGAACCCATCTGCACTGGCACTGCTGACCCCACCACAGTGCTGCATTATGTCATATGCCTGCAACCTTAGGCTCCACCTTAGTAACTTGGCATTTTGCTGGGTGGCTCAATGTTGCCATAGATCCCCCTCAGACTCCTCCTGCCACCCACTGCAAATACTCAGCACTAGGCCCTCCTTATCGTGGTAAGGTTTCATTATGTTAACATGGTACAATGTGTGCCCTTGCCTAGTAGTTCTACCATGTAGAAAACATCGACTTCAAAGGGTCCCTCCCAAGTTGCCTGCAGCTTGCTGTGTTTGACAGGAATGAGAACCATAACCTGCTGTCCCACGGCACATTCTCGGGCTCAAGCATTCCTGTCATACCAGACCTTCTTCTGCTGCTGGGCTCCTGCCAGATTCTCCTGGGTTAAGCCCATGAGCTCCCCAAGTCTTGTCCTGAAGTTTAGGACAGATGCCTCAGACTCCTTGCGGGATTCACACACACCCTTCCACTCATCAGCAATCAACTCTATAAACCCAGTCACCCTATGCCCAAACAACAATGCAAAGGGTGAAAAACCTGTGGATCCCTGGGGATACCTCTCTGCATGCAAACATCAGATGGGGCAAATTTTATCTCACTCTCTCAAATTGATCTGCAAATGCCCGTAGCAGTCTTTAGTGTAGAGTTTAACCTCTCCACAAGGCCATTCATCTGGAGGTGGTCTTTAGGGGCTTCACCCTACAGTGCTCCCACAGACAAGCCAGCAAGTCGGACATGAAACTAGCACCTCGGTCAGTTAGTATTTCTCTAGGGAAACACATTCTGCCAAAAAAGCATTTGCCAACCTTCTCTGCCTCTTTGGAGGCCAGAGCCACCACCTCAGGGTATCTAGTTGCATAATATACTACCACCAGGATATACTTCTTCCATGTGGAACTTGTGGTACTCAGAAGACCAACAATATCCACAGCTACCCTCTGAAATGGCTCTTCAATCACAGGCAAAGCCATCAAAGGAGCTTTGACCTTGTCTCTTGCCTTGCCTACTTTTTGGCACTGCTCACAGGTCCTGCAGCACCCTGTTACATCCCTTGAAACTCCAGGCCAATAAAAGTTCTGCATAATACGCCTCTTGGTACTCTTTATGCATATACGACCTGCAAAAGGAATGTCATGGGCTATATAGCTAGAAATGCCAGATGGCAGGGTCTAGGCACTACCAATTGCTGTATCACCTTACTCTCTAGCCCTCCCTCAGGGGTCCACTCCCAATGCAGTAACCCTTTGTTCCAGTATACAGACTCCCCTTTTCCTTGAGGATCAGGTGTGTCACTAGCTACCTCTCTCAAGCCTCCTAGTGTAGAGTCAGAGAAGTGAGCTCATCTCAATTCTACCTTTGTGACCCTTCCTAGCTCCCCTTCAACAGGAAGCCTGGTATTCTCCGACAGCGGTGCCTCAATATTAGCCTGGGTACTACCACTCACCTCTTCTCTTGTAGTTACTCTGTCCAAGGGAACACAAGTATCTACCAGCAGCTGTGGCTCACCTTCAGGCTCGCTGCTACAGGGTAGCTCCCTCCCTAAAACAGCCACCTCACCAGGCTTGACTTCAGGTGAGGGGTCTGCCTAGGTCTCCCACAGGCTACCAACCCCACATGCCTGTCTCCAAACCTGTGTGTGCAACTGCCTGCACAAGATACTGCATTATCAAAATCATTCCCTATCAAGACATTTGCAGGGATATCTTCAAACGCACCTACGCTCTTGCTTCCTTTTCCATCCTCCCAGTCAAGGTGAACCCTGGCCAAAGGCAAGTGGAATGGGGTCCCTCAAGTTCTGACTGCAGTGGACTGCCCAAGTAAGTACTGCTCCTCTTTAACCACTGCAGGCTTCACAATGATGTCAGAGGCTGTCTCTCTCTTAGCAGCGGCCTGATTTCCATCCAGTAAGACAGGATATAAACTCTGGTGATAGTCTGGTACCCCTGTTGTCTCCAGACAACCTACCACTGGTATACTGTTACTCCCACTTGCTGGCTCCCCCAACCTTGCTTCCGTGGTCATCTGTATGTTGCATGGTCCCACTGGTTACATTTAAAACATCGAACCCTTGATCCTGGCCGTGCACCTGAATTAGTGGCTTCCCCTCAGTTGAGATTGTTTAGGCCGCCTACTATGGATTCCCTTATATTCATGTGCAGCACTGGATATCCCTCTTCTTGTGCAGTGATGCCATGCTTGCTAAGTAGAGATCCCCTTTTCCCCCCAGCTCATCTGCAGAGTTGCACTTGTCTACCAACCAGATTCTCATATCCTCAAGCAAAGTGCTAAGGGCTTGTTCCCTCACCAAAATGTCTGCCAGCCTTTCAAAAGTCATGACCTGACACTCACTCACCCACCTATGAAAATAAGTGCTTAACTCAGCAATATTATCACATACACTTTCATCTGCCTTGCATCTATGCTCACAAAACTCGTTTTCTGTAAGCTTCAGGTGTTAACTTAAAACATTCCAATAAACATTGTTTAACTTTATTCTAGTTTAAACAATCGATATCAGACAATTTCGAAACAGCAGTTGCAGTTTTACTATGGAGTAAAGGTGTCGGGAACTGTACCCAGGGCCCTTGGTCAACCTTACACTGTTTACATACTCAAATATATGACAACACTATCAAAATTCTCACCCTCTGTAAACTGAAGAAATGTACTGACCTTTATTGCTTCTGAGGTTCAGTTAGTCCTTAAACCATTACCTCCATGACCCTGATGAAAAGTCAGCATCTCCCTCTCATGTTGACGCTGCTTCTCATTTTCTTCAGTCTCCAAATGGCTCTCATTTTTCTTGGAATCCAAATGCTGCAGCCTTTCTGCAGATTCTAACGTCATCTGTTTTCTCTGCCTCAGTCTCTTCCCTGATTCTAATTCCAAACACTTGACCTCCAGTTCATGTCTCTAACTCCAGATGGGGTTTTAAGTCCTCTGAGGAAAAAGGTGAACTGTTCTGTTTCTGAGGGCTGCAAATCTCCATTACCAGACTGGTTATCCCCCTGCTTGCTGGTCAAGGCTAGAGCTGTGACTAAGGTTGAAATAGTTTCCTCTTTAGTCAGGCTGGCATGCACCAGTCCTTTGGCTTCACACACCTTGGGGAACTGGTTCTTCGTCAGCTTGCCATAATCCTCTGCTGACATCTTTGCCTGTTTTCCCTGACTAAACTAACAAAATAAATAAATAAAACTGCTACAAAAATGAAACTCTAAGTTTACCTTGTGGTTGCTGAGAATACATACACCTTCAGTGACAACTGCCTACAGGCTCAAGATGTTCAATTTACATCCACATCACTGCTCATCAATATGTGATATCCATGCTCTGGGCCAGTTAAGAAGCCTCAATCCCACCACTGGCACCAGTGAGGGATGTTCACATGGAACACAGATATACACAGTATTTCCAGATGCAGCTCTCTGCAAAAAGCACAATTTCCATTAAGAGCACACAGGGAAAACACTCCCGTCCTGGGGCTGGGTTTCCCCTCTCTCTAACCAGGCCCCAAATAAGAATCCACACTGACCATAGCTGTAGAGTTGAGTCCTAAGTAGAGAGTTCCAAGCAAAGTCCTTTACCACCCTCCCTATGAAACCAGTGCTCTATGTTCCTGCTCCAAGTAGTTGACACACACACACTTGAGATTTGATTTTCACAGACGCACACTCGCCTGGGAAAGGCTGGCACAGATTTACCAGCTATGCCCCCTCTGGCCAGACTATAAAATAACACTGGTCACCTACTCTAAGGCTGTTACAAGGGTACCCAATTATACAGAGTAAAATTAATACTAGTACAAAAGGTGGTGTTTGACCAATGCAGCAAGGCTTTCAGGAGAGGCCAGTGTCACCAAATAAATATAAATACTCTTCAATGTTAAAATATTCTCTGAAACACCAGCCACAATGAAAAGTTTAAATATATTTAATAATAAAAGAACATGAAAATACTAAATATCTATTTACAATAAACACCAGAGTGTCAATCACAGGAAATATTACAAAATAGCACAGATGGACAGACTCACATGGATACAGAAAAACAGTACTTACCTAATCTCACTATATTTTCCTGAATGATCTAAATAATTACTATTCCTTGGCTACTTACTAAATCAAGGCAAGATTAAGTGGGTGAGTGGTCTTGTCCGTTCCAATAACAGACTGCCCTGAGACTTCTTTCCTCATCTAGTATTAAAACATCACTTCAGTGCTAGATTACAAAATGACATCCCATACATCTGGTCATCTGACTTCTGCTTCCCACACTATCCCCTTTACTAGAAACTGAACCAGAATCTAACACGTGTCACCATGCACAGACAGACCATTGCCAAGATGTATTATAGGGTCAGGAAGCTATAAAACCATTTCAAAAACTTCCACTCTTCCACAGTAGCAATTAGTAAACTCCCAAGGACAATACAGTAGGATTCCTAGTCCTGGTTTTCACAGACATTTTGTCTCTGGCTGAAATCCAAACTGTAAGATACAATCTTTATGGCCTAAACCAGGTAATTTAATTTCAGACTATTTTTCAAAGTTATCTGGACTGAGATTAACCTCTTCTATTCCAGTATACTCTGTTACAATATATTCATTTCGACAGTTACAATACAGTCTGACATACAGGTGTATTTCTTTTCTGTCCAGCAGGATCCACTGTTGGTACATTTTTCACACAAGCCGCTTTACAAATATATTTTCAACACAAGCACCTGTACAAGTCTGTTTGACATACAAATGGCATAACATTCTTTACATAGCTCCAGCTAGCTATGCTGGCATATGTTGTACATCCACTGCCCTACATCTCCCGGGATAGCTGGCAATACTTCACATCATCACATGGTCCACCTAGGATTTAAGGCAATTAGTGAATCACTTCTAGATAGGTATAAAAAGTGTGAAAATTTGAGTCATATGTATGGCACCATCAAATATCGGAGCAATCAAAACATGTCAGTTGAGTATTTATTTGCAAAAAGTCCAACTGGTCAAAACTCCTTTTCAATGGTGGCTCAAGGACAGAAGTTCCAAATTACAGAAATTTTTGACAGTACAGCATGGAAGCCAATAATGTATTTAGCATTTTTAGATTACAAGACAAACATGAAATGCAAAATGACCGAAAGTACAAAACACAAAGAAGCAAATGAACTACAGCATTTTCGAACCACAAAACTGTCAAAGGCATTAACACTGACAAAAATGCAAATCATTTTTATTAACACAAGACTTCCCAAAGCAAAACAAACATTTTAGGAGACCATTAAATCAAAGTCGTATTAAAGCAGTGTATGACTCCTTACTAGACAATCTTTAGAAGAATTTGCAGTCTTCAGGCAGTAGTTCATCCTTGAGATTACTGCAAACCACATGAAACAAAGGCGCCAAGATCAATTCACAGTTCTACTCCAACAAAATTGTACCTATCGATGTCATTAAATTTTCCTGCTGACTGTCAAATAAATCACTGATATGCCAATCCCAAACATTCAATGTAATTTTGAGTCAGAGGCTAAATCCACATGAACAAGTCACTTGGTCCCAAAACCAGGAGAAATTACAGACAAAAAAACTGATGTGACAGCAGCTCTGTTTTTCACTTTCCCAGTATTCCCATCAACACTGATGTAAATTTCCTCAAAATAAACCAGCTGTGTACATCCCTCAGGTGGGAAAACACACTCAACATGGAGTAAACTTCATGCAATGAGACACAAGGTAATGTTACACATACTTGGAAACTTGTATTGCAATGATTCAATGCATTTAATCCAAAAGTCTGCACTATCCACTATACATTTTGACAGAAATTAAATATACAACCTTTAAGAACTGCAGATACTGCACTTGGTACAGATATGTCTTATGACATGCTCAAAATCACATTCGCTTACAACTTGTAATTATCAAGCACATCGACCAAAAGTCTCCAGACACACTGTGTGTTAAAGGATCTGCACGACATTAGAAAGAATACAAATGGAGCATTTAGCATTTCCAGAAACCAGTATATATCCATGAAATATATGTAGCTATTGGAAAGTCTTGCGATCACATGGAAATATCCCATGACACATCTACACTGGTTGCACACAGGTCAATCAAATTCTTCCTGGTAGAAATCACCCAATACAGAACCTCCAACTTGCAATGTCACAGTAAGCATGACTAACAAAATACCCCTTGTTTAGGTCTTCATTCTTGCAAGGCACTTTGATTGATGCAACAGTTGTGCAAAACAAACTCTTCTTCCATCGCAACCAATTAATAGAGCAAATGTTTTGCTTTGTCAGTATTTCCACAGCAGTATTCACTTAAGCACTTTCTACTACAACACTAGAAGCATCGTGAGAATTCTGCTTGGTCAGTTAAATTATTTAATGCCATGTATATCTCTGTTTTATAACTATATAGCAGATGGAAATGTATCAGACTTCACTAAGGCATAAAAAAAGCTTGGCTATAATGCGTCCTTTGAATCTTTCTGAAATTAAAAGGCAGATCATGTCTCCTAAACCTGATAGACTTCTTTGAAGCAGTCACCAAAGCCATAGATGAGTCACACAGCCTATCTAGATCTTGCCAAGGCTTTCGACATCATCCCCCCACTCTGGAATTATAGATAAACTAGGTATAAATCCCTATGTCACAAGATGGGTTGCCAACTGGCTCACTGACAGAACCCACACTGTGAAAGTAGCAGACTCCAAATCCAACTTCAGACCAGTGACAAGTGGAGTACCACAGGGTTCAGTCCTGGGTCCTCTCCCGTTTGGTATCTACTTCTCTGAAGTAGAGGTCAACACAGACGGTCTTTGGCTAACGAAGTTCGCAGATGACTGCAAACTAGGAGCCATAATCAAGACTCCAAAAGATGTGGACATCTTACAAAAGGGCCTCACTGAGACAGATGCTTGGTGTCAAAGCCATGGCCTCAAGCTCAATGCCATAAAGTGCATTGTCATCCCTTTTGGTAAAAACTCAGTACTCATGAACTACCACATAGGTGGTAGTCTACTTAACAACGAAAGTGCGATAACAGACTTTGGGACACAGGTGGACAGTAGTCTCTCCTTTGATGATCACATCGCCACAGTAGTCAGGAAATCCTTCTATGTGGCACACCTCATCACAAAAGGTTTCTCATCCAGGAAAAAAGAGGTCATTGTTCCCATCTACTCGTCACTCAGACCCATTATAGAGTACAATGCCCCTTTTGGTATGTACCTCACAAGACATCTACAACAACTGGAAAGGCCACAGAAATACCTCACAAAAGGGATTACTGGCCTCAAAGAGATGCCCTATGCAGACAGTCTCAAAAAACTGCAGCTTTACTCCATTGCATATCGCCTACTCAGTGGCGATCTCTGCCTAACACACAAAGCTATGTCAAACCCAGAGCTTTTAGACATGCTCCACTTAAAGAAATCCCAATCCCTACGAGCTACACGCTTCTAGGGACCTAAACCTAGTCACCACAATAAACAGAACATGCTGGAGGGATAGATTCCTGTCCCAGAGACTTCCCACATTCTGGAACAAACTACCTATCTATCAAACAAAGCTCCTCATTAGCACTCAAGAAAAATTTTGATGACTGGATGGGAAATAGGGAATTTACCCCGGGGATCACTTCTGTGGCCCTGCTCGACAGTGGCACAGGAAAATAATTTTCTTGGGTGGCAAAAGCCAGGGTACCTTTGGCTAGGTTTATATAGGCCCTAGGGCCAATAGCCTAGTACCTACCTATGAACCTTTATTTCACAGCAAAAGTAATGTTTGACAAAGAAGTCCTTCTCCAAAGCATGCAAAAAAACAACTGTACAGAACAATGGGCACCTCCACTGTGCACATATGGCCCCATCACATCTCTCAACTTCTTAGCACAAGAATTCTGGACAAAGGAGCAAACATTAGGGATATATTTTGAATACTGCTCTTATAAACTTACATGTTTTGAATTATAATGGATTTTCTGAAGGCTATGATACCTGAAAATCAAACACAGTTATTTAGTGACTTTGGTCCTCAATGATTTGCCAAAGAAACACATTTTATGAGGAACAAACCAAAAAATGGTGCAAAAATCTGGACATTCTGCGAAATTCATAACAGTTGAGAGGTATGGGGCCCATATAGCTTGCCAAAAGGATCAGGACCAGGCAAACTTATCAATCACACTTATTTTCACTAACAGCACATAACGCATCACATTGTCTTACTACCGCATTATATAACTGTCAGCCACAACAACCAACATGCATAACCTCTCAGTTTCTTAACTTAGTCTCACATACTATCAATGCCTCCTTTTTTTTATAAACAGTAGTTTGACATAACCTACCCTCCAAGCATAATACCATCAGCATTTTTTGCAAAGCAAATCCAAATTAAACAAAAGCCACATTCATAAAACTTACAGACAGGCATTTTTTAAGCATATTTGCACATTTTATAATAATTTTATAATACTACAACAATAATATAAAAGAACATATTACAAAACATGTGCAGTACATTACCTCTGAAACAGTATGCACACTGCATAGGCAATTATCTTTTCAAAAATAAGACATGTCAGTTGTACAGTTTTGTAGCCACACATCAATTATAAAGCTACAGCTGGATGTGGAGATGCAATCTGAGAAACTGCATCACAATTGGACTTGGACCTGAAACTCTGGTTACTCAATAAGTGTATTTTGGTGGCTGATCCTGATAAACTTTTTAGACTTGGATATTTGGATCAAATCTTTGAAAACGCAGGTGGATTTACAATCCAGTGAAAAAACTTAACATCTTCCCAAGGTTTTGTTTGTGAGAACAAAACATTTTTTATGCGAGACAGCCTTGTCAATATCGAAGATGTGGAGAACCCAGAAATACTATCCCAAAATGCTGATGAATTGTGGCATACGTGGACATCAGGGATTATGGGATATATTTTGTCCTACTTTGTTGCCTGTGCTTGATACTGGACCCCTAGGCCTGCAGCAGCATCCAGACATTTCTGTTGCTTCTCTTCCAGCTGGATCTATGTTGATGGTTATAGCACAGTTCCATGCACTTACAAGTCAGGAAGGTTTTCAGAGAGCTAATAAACCCTGCAGACCATCTTCCACTGCAGAAAGAGAGAAAAATAGACAAAACACACTCCCAACAGAATCTGTTTGGTCTCTTCTAGGTGTGTCAGAGGGATTTTTTTTCATTTAATATCAAGTCGTCAAACTCTGGCCAGGATTCTATGCACAGACCATCCTCACTAAGGGAAGGAGGACGACTCTCAACTTTGAGGAACTTTATACAAGTACCTGACCAATAGGAATTGTTAAATGATAATACTGTATACTGTTTCACACCATTCCGTTCCCTCAGATTTGTCTTAAGTACAGTTGTACCATGCCTCACATACTGTTTTCAGCAGATTGTTTAAGGCTCATAGTGTTTCTATATAACAATGCTTTGCATTCAAATAAAAGGCTGCCTCTTGGGCTTTTATTGGTTTATCAGCTCAAAATTGTTCTGCTTGTGATATACTGTTTGTAGTATCATTTGTTTCACTAAGCATTTAATATACTACCATTTGTACCATACACAACGTACAGCAATAGTTTGTGCTTTCCGCCTTCTGCACTGCATTTTACATCACCATCAGTATTTTCCATGTTCAGTTTTATTTCATGCTAGGTCTGTCCTGGGTTAGCCATTTGATTTCTGTTTTCCATATTGTGTCATAACCTAGCAGCTTGTCTACCATACACAACATACAGCAATAGTTTGTGCTTTCCATCTTGTGCACTTCATTTTACATCGCCATCAGTATTTTCCAAGTTCAGAATTTTTTTTACTTCATGCTATGCCTATCCTGGTTTAGCCATTTAATTTCTGTTTTTCATATTGTGTCATAACCTATTAGCTTGTCTGACACTATCAACTATCATGCAAAAATTCCCCTCGCAGTATAGTTAACAGCTTGGCTATCTTACCAATTACTGCATGTACTGTTCTTCTCGGACTTTACTTAATATTAGCTCCATACAGACATTATTCCTGCTAGCCATCATAATCCGTGTCTTTCATATACTTTTTTTTGCAAATGGGGGATTTATGTATTGGCCCAAGTCTCTGTCTTCTCACTGGACATCCCCACTTAAATACAAGTACGTAATGAATAGATAATAAAGACAATACCAAAACACGAGATAAAGAAAAGTTGTGTAAAATCTTACCATAACCATAGAGGTCCTTCTCTTCCACATTGCAGTATTCAACATATGGGTTTACTCCTCTTGCTTCACAAACGTCCGCCAGTATACAAAAGTTTTTAGTCACTGTATGGTGCATGGGACGTTTGATGTGGCTCAAGGAACGTGCGCCATAAAAGTGATGTCTGCACACACCGGCCGTCAGAACTGTAAGCCCCAGTCGGAACCAGTACTAGTAAGGGTAATGCCACCCAGAAAGGGAAATGCAGCCTAAAAGGAGGGTGGGAAGGAATACTGCAACATGGAAGAGAAGGACATTTATGGTTATGGTAAGATTTTTACACAACTTTTCTATGTCCTTCTATTTCCATGTTGCAGTATTCAACATATGGGTGAGTGCCAAAGCTCACTGTGACAGAGGGGGTGGTGGTCTAGAGGCGGCTTCCAGGAATCTGTGAAGGTTAGCCCTGGCAAAACCTACCCTGGCCCTAGAAATGTGGTCTAACTAGTAATGTTTGGTAAAGGTGTGCACTGATAACCAAGTGGCTGCTTCAAGAATGGTAGAGGTATCCAGACCCTTGAAGAAGGCTCCTGAGGAAGCCATAGCCCTGGTGGAGTGTGCTTTAACAGTCCCTTGCAGGGATTTCCCATGGCATTTGTAGCAGAAGGTGATGGCTTTGGAAATCCAGGTAGAGATAGTTTGTTTGGTTACTGCCTTCCCTAGGGCTCTGGGATGGAAGGAGATAAAGAGCTGATCAACCTGTCTGATGGGCTTCGCTTTATGCAGATAAAACCTGAGTTGCTTGTGTACATCCAGGGAGTGAAGTACTATCTCACTGTCCCCCCTGTGGATTAGAGAAGGCGGCAGGTAGGTGGATGGCTTGATTCAGGGAGAGGTCATTCACCACCCTGGGAATGAATGAAGGGTTAGTTCTAAGAGTAACCCTGTCATTGTGGAAAACTAGGAAAGGTGGAATAGCCATGAGGGTTTGCAGCTCTGATACTCTTCTGGCTGAGGTCAGGGTCACAAGTAGTACTGCTTTCAATGTACAGTATTTTAGGGAAACTTTGTCTGCTGGCTCAAATGGAGGGACAGTGAGGTTTTCCAAAACACAGTTAATGTCCCATGAGGGTGGGGATGGTTTCCTAGGGGGCCTCAGGTGAAAAAACCATTTGAGGAAAAAGCTTAGCTGGTAATCTGGACACTAGAGGGGGTCCAGAGGAAGGCATGCTGAAATAGCAGACAAGTAGGCTTTAATGGAGAAACAGGCTAATCCTGTCTGCAGTAGCTCACACAGGTAAGACAGAACTAGAGGGGTCTCACTTGCAAGCAGGTCCAACTGTCTTTTGAGACACCGTATAGAAAATCTATTCCACTTTGAAAGGCAAGATTTTCTTGTATTTGGTTTCCTAGCATCCTGCAGGACAGTGAGCACATCCTCATTGTAAAGGTGTCTGAAGGGGTTGCAGTAACTGCCACTGTGGATGCATTTGGGATCACTTGTGCTGTGCGAGAAGGTCCACTCTGAGGGGTAACTTATGGTGACTGCGCTTGACAGTTGTATGCTGTCTCGGAAAGTAGAGAATCACCAACAAGATTTTTGGTCTGTCCTGCTAGATTTTCAGCAGGACCTTCTAGACGAGTGGGAAGGGGGGGGGGCATAGAGAAACTTCCCCCTTTCAAAAGATTGAGAAGGCATCTGTTTCCAGTGCCTAAGGATGTGGTATTCTGGTGCAGAATCTAGGAATTTGCTTGTTGATAGAGGAGGCAAACAGGTCTATTTGAGGTATACCCCACCAGATCCAGGAAGACATCCCTGTGAGGCATCCATTCGTGGTTGTTTGTGATGGTTCTGCTGAGACAGTCTGCCTGGGAGTTCTGTAGAGAGGGAATGTAGACTGCCTGCAGGGTCACTCCCTGTGAGGTGGCCAATTCCCATACTAGGAGAGCTAGTCTGCAAAGTAAGAAAGACTTTGTCTCTCCCTGTTTGTTGAGATACCACAGAACTGTGGTATTGTCTGTGATAACCTTTAGTGGACTTTGGTGAAGATATGGTTGGAAGGTTCAAAGGGCTAGACAAATTCCTCATCTCTGGAACACCAATGTGTTCTTGTTTGTGTGGCTCTGGCCACAGACTCTACACTACTTGATGGCCCAGAGTTGCTCCCCAGCCCAAGTCTAAGGCATCTTTGTGCATGATTTGTGTGGGTAGGGGTGGTTGGAGGGGAAGACCTGGATTGAGGATCACTTGTGTCAACTACCACTGGATTTCTAGTTTGAGGCATGGTAGGAGGGGAACCCTGTACTCCAAGGGGTGGGAGTGCTGGGTCTAGGACTGAACGAAGGTACCACTGCAACTTTTTCATATGAAGTCTTGCTAATGGTAACATGGGGATAGTGGCTGCCATGTAGCCCAGGAGCCTGAGGTACTGCCTTGCTGTCAATTCTGTTGACTGAAGGACAAGAAGGAGGTATTCTGTCAAGTTTTCCACCTTTTAGAGGGGAAGGTAGGCTTTTATGACATCTGACCGAATTCTGCACCCCAAGAAGAGAATGTCTTGAGTAGGTTCCAGGTGGGATTTTGGGTAATTTATCTGGAATCCCGTAGACTGTAGGAGAGAAACAAGGCGTATATGTTGCAGGAGGGTCTCCTGGTTGCCTGCCTGTATCAGCAGGTCACACAGATAAGGGAATATCTGGATTCCCTTTGTCCTGCAGAAGGCAATCACTGGAGCCAAACATTTGGTGAAAATCCTGGGTGCAGTGGAAAGCCCAAAGGGCAAGGCAGAGAACTGAAAGTGAGAAGGGCCCACCAAGAACCTCAGGCATTTCCTGAAAGTGGACTTTATGGGGATGCGAAGATAGGCATCCTTTATATCTAAGGTGGCCATAAACCCCTGGGGGATAAGAAGGGGAAAAAGGGTTGGTAGGGTCAACATCCTGAAGGTTGGAACCTTTAGGAATAGGTTGAGATATGAGAGATCTAGAATTGGTCTTTTCTTGGCATCAGGAAAATCCTGGAGTAGACACCTCTTCCTTTTGCTGTGATGGGCCACTAGTTCTATGGTGCCTTGACCTAGCAGTGCTTGTAGCACTGGCTGCAGGAGGTGTAACTGTTTTAGAAGTTGTGGGATGCCTTTTTGCTTTGGGGGCATAAGCCAGGTCATGAAATACCCATTTTGAAGGACTGAAAGGACCCACTTGTCTGAGGTGATGGATATCCACACATGGAGGCAGTGAGAGAGGCGTACTGACAGGGGGAGAAGGCGGGGGTTGTAAGGTTGGCAGGTAGTCAGATGCTACCTGCCTATCTTGAAAGGGCGGCCTCTGGCTAGAGGATGGTGTCGCTCGTAGTCTGATGCTACCTGCCTGTCTTGAAAGGGCGGCCGCTGGCTAGAGGATGGTGTAGCTCTAGCTGGAGGGGGTTGCTTTCTGGTAGGTTTTCTAGACCTAGAGGGAGCAGTAGGGTGAGAATGGTTTTCTGATGATCTGTGTTTTAGCTGGGTAGTTTCTTTGAAATTTAGGAATGGGAAGACTAGCAGGTGTTTCAAATTTTGCATTTCTTTCCCCCTTTTGCTGAAGTGACAAACAAATCAGCTACTTTTGCACCAAACAAAGCTGTGTTGTCCAGGAGGGCATCAATCAGCTTTGTCCTGAAATCATCAGGAAGGAGCTGGAGGCATAGCCAGGAGTACCTTCTTCAGGCAGCTACTGATACTGCTGACCTTGCTGAAGCTTCAGCAGTACTGTAACTGCACTCTGAGTGCCTGGTAACCTGGGAGGTGAGAGCCAGAAGGGAAGACAGTGAAGCTTTGGCAGCACACGCTGGTGTATCAGCCATCTCCTTGGAGGCTTTCTCCAGGAATGAGAAGGCATATTTAGACATGTGTGCCTGGTAGTTAGTAGCCCTGAAGGACAGAATGGCAGAGATGTAGATTGGTTGATGTAGTTGTACAGACAGTGGATCTGGGTGCAGAGATGGGCAATTACAAAGGTACCACTTACTGTAATGTGCATCATGAAATCAAGCTACAGCAATAATACAGGAAAAAATGACACAATGACAATGTATACATGTCTATTTATGTCACCACATGTGCATTTTGTTAGCAGCTTTTTTTTTTTTTTTTATTAGCCGTGAAAGTAGCACTGTTTGACACTAGAAGTTTTTGTGCCGAACTCCTTAATTCATCCACAGAAACTGAGTATACAAAGTCTCCATAATGGGAGTTTAATTTACATGTAACTAGAGATTTTGGCTGTGTAATCTAAGAAATTTAATTAAGCTGTACTTCTGTACAAAAGTGGTAAGTGTGCACATCTTAGTGGACTGTAAAGTATGGTGACCATGAGTGGCTGATGCTGCCTCACCCACCCTTGGGGAATGAAGTGGTGTGGTCCACTGCAGTGCCTGCAGCCAAAGGAGACAGAAAAATGTACAGCATGCTGATTGATGGGCCAGAGATGTAGAGATGGCTCTGTCAATCCAACTTCACAGCTTAGCCTTCATGTGTGCAAAACTGCTCATGTACATCAGCGAAGGTACTACAGAACCTCACATATACAAATATGCTTGTCAGCCAGTGGGGAAAGGGATTAGGGACCCAAATAAAAAAAATTCACCCCCTCCATGGCTGCTGTCTGGATGAGTATACCTCACTCCCCATGAACTGTTACAGTCAACAAGGGAATGAATGGGTACAAGACCATTAGGAGAGGACTGATGGTTGGTAGTCATGAAGAATGAAGGAAAAAAAAAACTATGTGAGCACCGAAATATGGCATCAATGGCACTGAGTGTGCCACATCTGATGTGGTCACAGAGTCAAAGTGGGTGAAATGTCAAGTCCAAATCTGTTTTCTACATTTGAAGGTTCAACTAGGAGATGTGATAAAGGAAAATTGTTGAAGTTATTAATTTAAGTGCATGTTTAAGGCATTGAGACTATGTAGGGATTTATGTGATTCACGTTTGGCAGTGATCTACAGGTAAAATATGCTAAAACTGACTGGTTGAATTTTTGTGAGAGATGTCCTGGATTGCCTTTTTGACAGCTGATGTAAGGGATTGCTCTTTCTTAGCAAGTGCCGCTTTAAATAAAATTACAAATAATCTTTTTTTAATAACCATCATGGGATCTTTAGCATACGTGTGCCACAGAGGTCTCCTTAATGTTTTAGTTACGTTTTATTCAGCAGACCAAAGAGAGTTTAGGAGGGGTAGGAGTTCTTTTGCATTTTTTTGTTAACATGGAAAAAGGTGCCTATAGGAGACAAACAATTCAAATCAGATAGTGAAAGGTGGACTAACTGAGAACTCAAAAACATGAAAGCCAATCATGAAGTGTTGAGGGAGAAAACAGCAGAGGGGTCAGATGTCCTATCCAATGGATTTTGCCATTCTCCCTGTCGGTTCTGTTTAAAGGACAGCTTTAAGGTATTTCCTTACAGAACTATTCTCATACTTTCACTTAAGAATGGCTTGGGTGTACTCCCTGTCACATTTCTAGCCTAGTCAGCTTCCTCACTGTACACCATGTGAGGTCTAGATGAAATTTAGAACACTTTTTCTTTAGGAATGATCTCTGTTGATCTTGCATTATTTGCCCATCACATCTGAAAGTTTCTTGCTAAGGACGGAGAGACACTGCAAGACACATGTACTTCTGCTTTGTTACTTACACTCAGTGTGGTCATTCAGGCTCTAAGGACTCATAATTTAATGTCATAGTCGGATTCTTTCCCTCACTTGGAGTCATAAGTGTATCAAGCCTTTATTTCTGCATGTTATGTGTACCTCTAAAATAATACACAATTTAATCACCTGGGAAAATAAAGCAAAGGAGTAGTTACAGACAGCAGAAAAGCATGCTATTAAGTGCATGAGCTAGTCACATAAAAGAAGCACTCAAAATAATTTGTTACATAAATCACTTTATGAATACAGTTTATACAATGCTAAAATCAATGTTATGGTGCAAAGATATTTGTGTAAATACTATGTATGTATTTCAAACTGTATTTTACTGAGCATATTTCTAGATTAACAATGATTAGTGTACGCTTATTGATCCATAAATGCACTGGATAATTTACTATAAAAACACTGCTGCAAAAAGACCAGAAATTAGCAGTTTTGTTGGCAGGAGCACACAATATTCTTTTTCACGTGTATTGTTATTTATACTTGACTAATTAGCTGAGGTTTTTCTAAGGCAGGAAACAAGACATTGCAGTTGACTGAGGGAAGGAGTGCTGAGACAGGACCTGAAACAAATTCCATTTTTAAAAAGTGAGAATTGCCCCAGCTATTTGTTCTCACCTCACCAGTTTTTTAAAGAATGTGCAACACAATTCAAGAAAACATATCTACATGAGTCACAACAAATCAGATACTGATACTCCTAGAAAGGATTCTCAAATTTTGCAGAGGTCTCACTAATTCCACTCTAAGACAACAGAAGTGTGATCTCACAGCTAGTGACTACAGCATTCTAAGCTCAATAGCCGACAAGGCATTATTGGCAAGTAGCAAATTTCAAAAACTGTAGGCTTTCATGCAAGGCAAAACATTTTTCCAGCTTCTACCCACTGTGGTCCTTCACAGGATCATGGAATAGGCAGTAGCACTGAAAGTGGCAAAAGTGATGCCAGAAGGACCTCTATCTTATGGATGATGCCCAGAACAATGCAAACAGTAATGAAAAAATAGCAAAAATGTACAATTATGAAAATAAGAAGAGAAGGAAAATGCATAGTGCAGAGGTACATCTCCTGCATCCCAATCTCTTATTACACAGGTTACTCTATCTTGATGTAACAAAGTACATATGGACACTGCACTTCCAGAAATGCAGACTTCACAAATATTGTGGCAGACATAAGACCAGGCACCCACGTCACTACATAAGGGAGGAGAGTTGCAGTATTAATGGTTTGACTAAAATGGACTTCATGAGTGTTGGCATATATGCACATTCTATGAATCTGGCTGCTGAGGTAGAAAAGGGAAGCTTAATGGATAACATGCCTATAAAGTATTGTATGGTCTCTCGCTGTGTCACAGTAGGCTGAAAGAGAAGCAAGGGGTTATGCGAGCGTAAGATGGGCACACAAGTAGCTGGTAGAGAAGACACAAAGTGTGGTTGCTAGGGAAGAAATCCATCTAGAAAAAGGAGATGGACTGAAGAGTTCTACTGGAACCACCTATTTTAAATCAAAACATTTTATTTCAATGATGTCAAAGCAATTTACAATAAAAATACTGAATTATAAGATTCAAATTACATATAAACATGAAAGAACAAGACTACATATATAAAAATTTGGAGAAACAATAAAACTTAAGGTGAGTTGCAAATATAAATATGATATAATTTACTTGCAAATTTAAAAAACAAAGCTCAAAAAAATAAATTTTGTTTAAATAAATAAAAGTAAATATTTAAAAAATATTCTTAAAAATACAGCTTTAACATACAAACTCTACAATGGAAATATGGCATAAGGATCTAAATTACATCTCTTGAAGATTTAGTAAAGAAAGAGCATCATCATTAAACCAACTGAATTAAAAGAAAACATAGAACTTGCAAGCATAAGGTAATGAAGTCCTTAGGCCTGAGCTTTAGAGTCTATCGACAGACCAATACAGTTCAAAATTCTTTATTGCATATGCAGAATAATGATCAGGAGGAGGAATGAGGTTTAAACATCATGTTTAAAGGAGCGAAACAAACTTTTCTTTTCAAGCAAAAAGTGCTAGCATGAATCTTTTGTATGAAAAAAAAAAGTGTGTTTTGCAGTAAAATACATAGTTTAAAAGATTAACAGTTTAGCAATTAAAAAAACTAATTCACAATACTTACCCTACGCTAATCTAGTAAAATTAGAGCTGGAACCCAAATGATACAAATGCCTCCTGCCCACCCATAAATATTCAAGCTGCAAACACTGCTCAGTACATTTAGCCTTCCTTGTTTGGAAGCAACTTTTAAAATGTTTTAATTGTAATTGTAGATAGGTGTTTTTGTAAAAAAACAAAAAGTCATTTTGTATCTTTAGGCATGACCTTTAAGGGAAGGCAGGAATTGAGCACAACATAATAGAACTGAATACAATTAATAAAAGTAGTCTTAGAAAGTATAAAGAAAAAAACTCTACAGATAAGCAGACAAATTCAATTAAATGCACAAGTATTGTGTAAACGTGACCTAATTCTGGAGTACACCAAATTGGGTAGTGATGTATATGACAGGAAAAAGTAGTCATCTCAGAAGGCTAGTGGGTTGGCACAACAGAAGTAAATGCAGCTTGTTACATTTAGGAAAGAGTAAGAGTGCATGTGTAGTGTGTGAGTAAGAAATGAAACTAGGCATTTTGGTTTTCTGAAGCTCTGGGTCATCAAGTGAAAAGGAGATGGCCATGGCAAACTGAATAAATGGGGTAAATTAATGAGCATTTAATTGCAAAAACACTCTACAAAAGCCACATGGAGCACAGTGCACAGTTCAAGAGGGTCCTGACAGATGCAGCATTATGCCTGAAGTAGAAGTGTGGAGTACGGTAGATAACATGGTCATAGCTGTAGAAGGTTCAGTGTACAAGGGAGGTGAAAGGTTAAGTAATCCAAGGTTATTTTCATGAGGAAAATGGTGTGTTGTGATGGGATGACAAAGTCACTAAGAGGGTCATGTGAAGTTATACAAAAAAGTCTGGAAAAGGAAGAGGAAAGGCCAGTTTTCAAGTGGAACAAATTTCCTGATAAAGAGGTATGGTATAAAATCACAGTTTTTTTTATGTAAAAGATACAACAGATCGTGCTGGGGGTGTACATAGCAGGAACATCGGAAGAGTGTTAGTTTGATCTTGAAAGCAGATTTCATAGACTGTGTTGGCACAAACTCTACGCACATGGAAAAACAATGTGACTGAGCAAGTTATTTAACATTTGTTGATGACAGCATCCAAACTGCTGGAGATCACAGATAAGTGGATCTGCCATAAAATGTTTGCTAGTTAGGAAGTACAATCTCAGTTAAAGTAGATGTAAATAAATAGATATATGTTTAGGCAAGAGCAAGCTGGCATTTATTTTTGGTCAAGTAACCCCCAATACCCAGGGGTCCAGAAGCATCACAAACGCTGCTTCCCTCAAAAGTGAGCACTGGGTATAACATATACCTTGAGCACTCAAACTGCTGGGTATACACCTACTATTATGTCTAACTCACTTCTCCTGGCATAATGCATGCAAGGGCAATACCCTGCTGGTACCACTTCCACAACTGCTAACTGCCTCGCAAAACTCCCCACATCTTTACCATGAACTATCAGGTGGTACAAGAGCCACAACCTTTCTACCAAGGTACAGGAGTTGGCCTCCAGGTGTTTTAAGTCCTCCAGCCTGAAGTCAACCATCCACTACTTGGGATACTATTCACCTGCATAGCAGATGGGGGCTTGACCTTTGTACCATATAGTCAAGACAACTTTGCATTTTAATTTCTGTATTACACTATTTTGAAAATATCAGATCAGTGGTGTAAGATGCATTTATTACTTTACCTTGTTTAGCGAGTCTCTGCTTTGTGTGGCTGGACTTAACAAGTTCCCTGCCAATATTACATGGGAGATTTGCGCAGCACTACTCTGCTCCCCTTCATCTCCCAGCTGGCCTGTTACCATGTCAATTAGCAGCTGCATTCCTAGAAGGCAATCGGCATTTCCACCTCCTAATCCAAGGCCAGAAACCAACAGCAGAAACCTATGCATAGTGGAGAAACAGAAACAGATTACAGTCTGTGCTTACTAAAGCCTACAAAAAAAAATCAAAATCTTATTTCTGAAATGTCCCTGGATTTTGTCACATATTTTCCACTCTGCCTCTAATAACATTTTTAACTTTCTGGCAAATTACTGAGGATTACAGTCATTAAAAGTTTCATTCTTTGGATCCAACTTTGGATTTGTTTTCAGCCAGTCAAGACTTTGGATCACAATTTCTGGCCCTTCCCCTTTATCCACAACCCGTTGCAAAGCCCAGATCAAGTCTGCCCAAAGAATACAGACAACTCCATAATAATAATAAAAATAATCATACAAACGATAACCCAGAGGTAATAAGTGAGCTCATAAGCTGATCTGGAGCTAAAAAGTGCAACTGAAAGGCTTTTGGAATAAGTTAGTCCAGTCACACCAAGATAAAGGAATAATGAATTCCATAATTAGGCAGGGAGACAGATGGGAGGGGAGTTGAGGAAGGATGGAAGTAGGCAACACAGATCTATGGTTAATAAATGCATAACTTTCATATCAGATATTCTCTCTTCCATCTGTTCAATGGATGGGATAGAGTCCCCACCTAATATAACCAGTGGGTGGTTTCATGGATGGATATTCCAGAGGACAACTGAAGAAAAGGTTTCCATGCCTTTAGAGAGTAAATCCAATTTATAATGGGACATGAAGGTATGAACACTGGACCACGTGGTAGATGCACAAATATAATCAATAGCCGCTCTGGAGAAGAAAACAGCTGAAGCTGCCATAGATTTAGTATGGTGAACTTTGACGGTTTAGGTAAGGCCAAACCTTTTTATTTGTATACATGTGTAATATAAGAACACGACCATCTTGATAAAATGGCGTTAGAAACTCTGATCCAGCTTATTTGCCAAGGACACAAAAAGTTGATTAGACTTTTTGAAGGCTTTCGTATGGTGGATGTACAAATGCAGTCGTCTGTAAACATACAACATTTTGTAGAAAGTATTCTTTATTGGAAAAGTTTGGGAAGAAAATTGATGATTGATGTTCTGATTTAAATTCATCTCTGTAGCTACCTTTGGTAACAATGAAGGATTTGTTCATAAGGAAACCATGTCCTTAACAAAAAATAATGTATGGCGGTTTACAAGAAAGAAGCTTGGGAGCTCTGATACCCTCCAGGCAGAAGTAATAGTTTTTAATATGGAAAATGTTATTTTTAGTGGCTAAGTCCACCTTGGCATTAGGTTCGAATGGAGGTCGTCTTAAAGTAAAATGGAAATGCCCCAAAGAATAGTAGGATCTCTAACAGGAGGTCTGAGAAGAAACTTAACCCTCAGAAAAGCTTTAGGTAACCTGAGAGAGGCAACTGGGGACTAATTCTCTTCAATGTGAAAGTTTGAGACAGCTGCCAAATGGATTTGATAGTGGAGTAGCTGGAACCATTTTGAAAAAGAGCTAGCTAGAAGGGGTGCCGAAAAAGTCTAAATTCCTTTGAGAAGCCCAAATAGAGTACCATTTCTATTTGCAAATCTTCTAGTAAAAGGTTGTTGAGTTACAGTAAGAATGTGAACTATATGGGAGGAGAGCCTGGAATGCCATCATTGGAAGTAGAGAAACCAAGCAATTAATTTCAGGGCTTGAATGTCCAGGAGAGGCAAGCCAAATGGGTGAGAAATGAGATCCAGACTGTAATCCAGCACTCATGGAGGGAGTTTCAGATGAGGCCACAGGCAGGGGAATCTTGCTTGCTGAAGCCAAAAAGGGGCAATGAGCATCACTATGACTTTCCTCTCTAATGCATTCTGAAGAAATTTCAGTATGAAAGGAGTCGGAGGAAAAGTGTAAAGGAGTTCGGGGGGGGGGGGTCAAATGTGGATCAGAGCATCCATCTGTGACTCCCCGGGGGGAGGGGGGTTCAGATCAAAGAATGTGCTGCATGCAGTGGTGTGGGAAGAGGCAAATAGACTGCAGCAAGGTTGTTCAGTGGCAGATGATCTTCTCTGCCACCTTTTGACTGACGGACCACTCATGATGCAGGAGGATAGATCTGCTTAAACTACCTTTTGACTGACGGACCACTCATGATGCAGGAGGATAGATCTGTTCAAACTGTCAGCTAGAACATTGGATTTCCCTGGAATGTGCATTGCTAAAAGAAAACAATGGAAGATATTGCTCACTGCCAAACCCTGATGGCTTCATGGCATAATGGGTAAGAACATGGTCTCCCTGTTTGTTGATGTACCAGACTACAGACATGTTGTTGATCTGGAGTTATCTGTCCTTGAGGGAGGGAGTTCTTATAATGCCTGTAACACTAGGAGAAATGGCCTCATCTCTAGAATGTTGATGTGGAGATTGGCCCTGGAGGGGGATCACATGCTTTGGACTGCTTTTCCTTTACAGTGCCCCCCCCCACCCCCCCAACTGGGAAGCATCAGTGAATACTGTGGCTTTGGGTGGGAGAAATACAAACTGGTGACCTTGTATACAATAGGAGATTAGAGCCACCACCGAATGTATTTCATGCAAATGTATATTAGACATACTTGAAAAGGCATTAGTTGATGCCTGATGGACCACTGCACTGCTAGGGTCCATTGAAATACTCTCAAGTGGTATCTCACAAGAGGGACAGTACAGTTGTGTACACTTACCATAAATGTAGATGTTTGAGTGTATTCACTGTTCCAATCATCACATTTGGGTTATCCCTGCCAATGTAGCCCTCGGCTGTCCCGAATACCAGAGGCTTAGTACTTCTCCGTCGGTTGCTGTCTCTTCAGGACTGACTTCAGGTTGGTCAGCAGTATAAAGTAAGGCAGATGACGCCATTACATCAGTTTTTCTTGCCCTAACCTGTCACTAGCCCCCAAGTAGGACGCCAGGTTCTGGTGGAAGAACCCTACCAGTAGAAAGTAAATACCATTATGTCCCTTGTAAGGAAAGAGAAGAAAGGGGAGGGAGGGAAAGCAGGACTGCAACAGTGAATACACTAACATCTACATTAATTGTGCACAACTGTACTATGTTCTTCATGTTTCACTGTTGCAGTCATCACATTTAGGTTGATTCCCAAAGCTGAGGAAATGAGTGGAAGCAATCAAAGAAACTAGGGACTGGCTAGGATGCCCTGCAAGACTGCAGAGGCAAACCATGCCCTGGATTTGGAGGAGAGAGATAGGTGGTAATGTTTGGTAAGTGTGAACAGATGTCCAGGTGGCAGCCTCCAGGATATCCCTGGTGGGGACTCCTCTGAGGAAAGCTGCAAAGGTAGAGGCTGCTCTGGTGGAGTGAGTCCTAACCCCCTTGGGGGGGGGGGCCTTTCCATGTTGTTTGTAGAGTGCAGAATCCTTTCCCCCCTTGTTCCGGGATTAGGAAAAGAAAGGTGGGCAAATGAATGGGATTAGGAAAAAAAAGGTGGGCAAATGAATTTATTGGTGGAGAGCCACACTGAACACCACCTTGTGCATGAAGGATGGGTTAGTTCTGACGGATACCCTGTCAGCATGGAAGATGATGAAGGGTTCTACAGCCATGAGTGCTTGCAGCTGGGAGGCTCTTCTGGCTGATGTGATGGCCAGAAGGAATGCTGTCTTCCAGGAGAGAAATTTTAGCTCTGCAGAAGGAGCTGGTTCAAAAGGGGGCAGGGTGAGCTTTTCCAATACAAAGTTAAGGTCCCAAGCTGGGGCTGGTGCCCTTCTGGGTGGCCTCAGGTGGCTAGCCCCTCTTAGAAACTGTTTGATCAAAGGGTGTGAGAAAAAGGGCTATGCAGTGGGGAAATCAGCAGAAATAGCAAAGGCATGAATTTTTATAGAGAAGAAAGAGATGCCACTGTGTAGTAGGTCAGCTAAATAATCCAGGATGAGAGGGAGGGAGGGCTGTGCCGTATTGGCTTCCTTATCCTGGATTCAGGTGCAGAACCTTTTCCATTTGTCAGCATAAGACTTTTTAGTGCTAGGGCGTCTGGCCTCACGGATAAAATCTAGAACCTGCTTACTGAGGTTGGCAGATTGATGCTGGGTTAGGGAATAAGCCAAGCTGCCAAATTGAGTGTCTGCAATTAGGGATGCATGAATTCCCCTTCCCTCTGGGTCAGGAAGTTTGGAATCTAAAGAAGATGCCACGATGGCAGTGGGGACAGGCTGCACTGCAAGGGGTACCAGTGCTGGCGAGTCAGGTAGTCTGCCAGAGAGTTGAGACAGCCTGGTAGGAATTGTGCTAACAGGTGCAGTTGCATTGCAGAGGCTGTGTGCCAAAGGGTCATGGCCAGCCTGCATAGAGGGTAGGAGTGAGTCCCTCCTTGCTTGTTGATATACCACCTCACAGTTGTGTTGTCTGTTTTGATCAGGAGAGCCCCTGTGGAGAGAAGAGGTTTGCAAGCTATCAAGGCTTGCTGGACAGCCGTCATCTCATTTTGGTTGATGTGCGGAGAAATTTTCTGCGGGCTCCATTGGCCCTGTATGTACTTGCCGTCCAGGTGTGCACCCCCAAGCACAGTCTGATGTATCTGTGGTGTGGGCCTGGGGGGTGGTGAGAAAGACATTCCCTTGCTGTGGGAGAATGCTGTTGCCCACCAAAGAAAATCTTTTCTGAGGCAAGGAATTATAGGTATAAGAGTTTCCAGGTCTTGAGAGTGTTGACACTAAACGCTTTTTAGGTACCACTGAAGTTTCCTCATATGCAGTCTGGCATATGGAATGAGTAGTACACAAGATGCCATGAACCCCAGAGCTTGCAGGATCTTCCTTGCAGTTAGCTGGGGCCTGGTGGCTAGTTGAGAGAAGTAGGCTGTCAGGAAAATGTGTTTTTCTGGTGTAAGGAATGTCATCTGGGATGCTGTGTCCAGGCTTGCTCCCAGGAAGATGATCCTTTGGGTGGGCACCTGTTTGGATTTATTTTCACTGATTGTGTACCCTAGGGAGGTTAGTAGGGTCTTTGCAAAGTCCAGGTGCTTGAGCAGCTTTTCCTGGCTGTCTGCTTGAATAAGGCAGTGGTCTAAAGTATGGTTAATCTGGATATTCCTTTGCCTGCAAAAGGCAATGGCCACAGCCAGACATTTTGTGAAAACTCTGGGGGCTGTAGATAAGCCAAAGGGAAGCACAGAAAACTGAAAGTGTTGAGATCCTGCCCTGAAACGAAGATATTTCCTGCATGATTCTCTGATAGGAATGTGGAAGTAGGCCTCTTTTAGATCTAGGGTAGCTAGCCAAGCGTCCTTGGACAGCATGGGTAGCAGATGCTGGAGGGTGAGCATTTCGAATTTTGGGATCACCAGGCCAAGGTATTTAGAATGGACAGATCAAGGATGGGGCACCAGGTGCCCTATTTTCTGGGTACCAGAAAACTCTGGAGTAGAAACCTTGACCTATCTGTTCTGCAGGAACGTGCTCTACTGCCCTCATAGAAAGCAGGAAAAGGATTTGCTTTTGAGCCTCTGCTCACTGGTTTGGAGGTAGATCTGGGAACCCTTTTGGGGTTGGAAGGGTGTGGAAGGAAAATTTGTATCCCTGAGACACTATGTTCAGAACCCAGTGGTCGTTGGTAATGGTGGCCCAGGTGCTCCTCCTGGGGCAAGTGAAGGTGGGCAGAGGGAGGGGGTGGAGGAGGTGAGTCATTGTGAGTTCTTACCGTAAGGGGTGGCTTAGGACTTCCTGGATTTGAAGGGGAGGTTAGTCCACTGCTTAGATCTCTGCATTCCCTGTGGCTGCTGTCTGGAGGGGTCTGGTTGCCCGGTCCTAGAGTGGGACTGGCTTAGTGGGAGCAGAAAAGGACCAGTGTTTGGTTGGACAATGCCTGCTGGACATGTAAGAAATCCTTAACTGTTTGCATAGATTTTGCTTTTTCTTCCATCTTTAAGACCTCTTCTACCTTAGTGCCAAATAAGTTGTCTTTGTGCAAGGGGGCATCCAACAATTTAGATTTGACATGGTCTGGCAGGAGCTGTTCCTTAAGCCATGCATGCCTTCTAATGACAGATCCAGTGACTGCTGCCCTGCAAGAAGCTTCTAGGGCGTCAAAACCACAGTGCAAGGTGTGTTTAGTTACCTGGCTTGCAGAATGCATTAACTCTTGTAATTCTTTAGATTCTGCCCAAGCAGGAAAAGAAGACATTTTTTGTTTGAGGAGTTCCAGGGTATGTTGTTGAAATTTTAGCATATAGAACTGACAATTTACTAACAAGAGTAGCAGAGGTGTATACTTTTTTACCCCATCTGTCTAGTGCTCGGGAATCCCTATCTGAGGAGGTGGGATTCTTAGCAGAGGTTGCTTTAATCCCTTTAGGCCCTTGAGAAATTACCTCAGGGTCAGCAGTAGGATTTTAAAAAAGACATTTGTGCGAGTCAGGAACTCTATTAGTGCCTGCCCTGGTTTTCAGGGTGCAGAAGGGAGGGTGTCAGGAGTCTAGCTGGATTCCAAGAAAACATCCTCCACAACATCCAGGACTGGGGGGATGGCCAAAGGTCTGTGCTGTGGAAGTCTGAGTCTCTTTTTAGACTGAGGGTAGTCTTGACTCTCCCACTGGAAATGCTCCCTTAAGGTATGCAGGGTTTCCCCAAAGGAAAAATCCTATGGGGAGAGGCTGAAGGGAGGAACACTCTGAATCAGAATCCTCATAAGTAGAGAGAGGTTGCATGTCTTCATATTCAGATGCAAAGTCATCTGACTCTTGTTCAGACAAAACTACAGGGGACAGATCTCTCTTACTTTGAGGGGGTAGCTTAGCTTTCCCTGATCAGCATGATAAGGTCTTCCGCCATTTGAAGCATTTGAGACTGAGGCAAGGAAGCAGGTGCCTGAGTTTGGGTCATTGGTTTCTTGGGTGTGGTTCATACCTTGGGCCTAAGAAACTACGTTGTTTTCGAAAGAACGGTAGTTGCGAAAGACGTCAGTTTCAAGAATTGGTAGTGTGAAGGACTTCCTCAGAAGCCAGTGCCTGCTCAGCGGCTCCGGACTCATCCAAGGTAGAGATGACCGCAGGATCCTTAGTCGAAGATGAGTTTTGTGGCATACCAGACTCCGAAAGGGTCTTGGTAGTGGCCTGCGAATCCACAGAAGCAGGCATTAGGGGCTGCAAAAGCACCTCACTGAGGACTAGAGAACTGACTACCTTAACGGAAGCGTCATCGGAAAGTTTGGACCTGTGCAGTCTGTCTCTGTCTTTATCTTTATGTTTTTTTGGAAGAACTGCTGTCGGATGGCTTACTGAAGCCATATCGGAATTGGAGGACTGTAAGCCAAAATATCTAGCTACAGTAAGGGCTCGATGATGGATAGTTCTGGCATTGAACAAATCACAGAAGCGACAACGAGGGACATCGTGGTCTGGGCCTAAACAAGTGACGCAGTAAGAATGGAAGTCTCTGTGTGGCATTTGCTTTCCACAGGCGAGGCAATTAACTTTTTCTGCCATCAGTTAGTGCAAGAAAAAAGGATCCCCAGTGGGGTATTTAGCTTCAGAAGACTTAATTCGGTAGACGAAACTCAGGTAGCAGCCGACTGGCACTAGTGCAAACTGCTTCTGCTTCCGGCTCCACGGCAAGAAAGAGTGATGTAATGGCATCTGCTGCCTTACTTTATACTACTGATGACCTGATGTTAGTCCTGAAGCGACAGCAGACAACAGAAATACTAAGCCTCTGGTATTCAGGCCGGCCGAGGGCTACCCTGGCAGGGTTAACCCAAACGTGATGACTGCAACAGTGAAACACAAAGAACATCCAAAGTGATGGATGCAGCCACTGAACCCAGCAAACAAAACAAAAAAAAAAAAACATTTTTGCCGCTGGTTTCTGGGAGGAGGTAACGATTTCAGCATGGTTGTGAAGGGTGGATAACCTGTTCTAAGGAAGTTTTGCTATCTGAGATTGTGTGTTCAGGACTGCGCCTATGGAATCCTATCACTTGTAAGGGACAGAATTTGGATTTTTCTGGGTTTACTGTGATGCCAAACACGGAGTAAAGCTGGAGCAAGGAGTCTCCTGCTTAGATGAGTAGAATCCTGGTAGGCGTGGAAATAAACCAGTCATACAAGTATGGGAACACCCAGAACCCTTGCAGTCTGTGGTACACTGTGACCACTGCCATGTACTTGCTGAGCACTCATGGGGGCTGGGGAGATGGCCAAAATACAGCTCTAAACTGAAACTGACTGCTTCACAGCAGGAATTGAAGAAACATTCTGGACTTCCTGTCCATATTGAGGTAGTATGCATCCTGTAGGTGTAAGAAACATCCAATCATTCACATTAACTAGCTGGAGAATGGACTGAACTGTGACCACTCAGAACTTTGACTGCTTGACATACTGATGAGGTGAGTGAGGTCCAAAACTGGTATAAGGTCCCCATTCTTTTTGGCACTAAAGAATCTTGAGTAAGTTCTGGAGCCTAGATGGACAGGTGGGACCTCTTGGATGACTTGCTTCTTTAGCAGCTTTTTTATTTCTTTGAGTGCTGCTGGCATTTGAGAGGGCGAACTTTTGGTAACTACATGGAATTTGGGAGATGAAATAAAAAGGGAATATAATAGCCTCTGGTTAATATCCTCTGCAACCACTTGTGTTCTGTGACGGAAAAACAGGTTTTGAGGGTGCAGGGATAGGCATCCCCAGACTGCCTCCAGGCAATGGCAGCTGGGAGTGCTTATAAGGTCTCTAGTGAAAGGACCTCTGAAAGCCTTGGCTTTGTGGCCACCTCTGCCTTGGGGCAATGTCCATTATTACAACTCCCCCTTCTACCTGGGGTAAGTATCTCCAGAAGTGTCAGGGGAGAACCTTTGGGATTTTCAGGACCATGTTTCCTAGAAAAAGACCTCTGGGGGATAGAAAACCATATTCCAATGGCAAAAAGGGCCTTTCCATCTTGTTCACTTCTGGTTACAGTTTCCTTCACTTTAGGCCCAAACAGTGTTGAGCTGTCAAATGGGGCATTAATAAAGGATGTCGTGAAGTATTCCACTCCATTACGTCTAAATGCGAAGTGCTGGCCAGGCTTAAATGAAACGGTTTCCATCAGTAGCATTCTCAAGTTAAAATCTTTGAATAGATAGTTGTGTAGCAACTGTCTTTATTTAACATGTTGATAAATGTTTCTAATGCAAGTTATATAGTTTACATTGAGGTAATACTGTGTCAAGTCTGCAAAGATGTTACTGTTCGTTTTTTAGGGTGTGTGTGTGTGTCATTTCATGAAATCTGATTGGCTACAACTGATTGCTATGTGCTGGTCGTGCTTAAATGAAACCGTTTCTACCAGTACATTCTCAAGTTAAAATCTCTGAACAGATAGTTGTGTAATAACCATCTTTATTTTACATGTTGCTAAATGTTTCCAATGATTTTAATACAAGTTATACAGTTTACATTGAGGTAACATGGTGTTAAGTCTGTAAAGATGTTGCTGTTTGTTTTTTAGGGGGTGTGTTGTTCTACGAGATCTGATTGGCTACAGCTGATTGCTATGTTTTAACGTACTAGCTGCGTATTTCAACAGCTGTATTTAAGCAAATAACATTTTTATGGAAGCGTCTGATGAAGTTCCTTGGAGATTTGATTGGGAACGAAAGTGCTTATCTTATTGTGGACTTTGGATTTTTATTTATTAAACCTTCTTGATTTGTTAACGTTGTGGTCAACTTTCTTCTGTTTGTCGGCGACCAGGAATAGCGTCCAAAATACCAAAATAATTCAATATTCAAAAAATAATATATTTTATAACTTTAATAATGAATGAAATAAAAAACAAATAAGCAATAAATCAAGGAGATCAAGCGCTTTAGTCTCCGAATTCTATATGATCTATATGAATCTTTTTCAATTACTGTTTTTTTAAAACTAAAAGCATTAGATATAGATAGATAATGGATGTTAAATTTAGTGTATTTATTTTGTTAGTTATTATTCTTACTGTATTGAGTATTATCTATATATTTTTTATATCCAATAACTGTGGTTTTTATATCAATAAGTATTGAGGGTTTTTATGGGTTCAGGTTCTTAGATTTTATATATTTATTATTTTTTTATATATTTATATTTAATATAGATTGTAGAACTGACGGGAAGAGGCTGGGTGGAGAATGGTATGAAATACTCTCTGGAAATGATACTTTGTACCAAACTGTCATTTGTTATATTTAGCCAGGCTTTGGGGTACAAAGATAAGTGACCCCCAACTGCTTCCAGAGTAGGCCATCCGGGCCTCCCTTCAGGAGCGCTGGTAGGATTGACCAGAGAAGTGATCTGTCACCCTGGTGTTGCGGACCCCCCTCTGCCGTGAGGGTGGCGTCTTCCATTGAAACGCCCTCCTCTGCCTCTGGAGGGGGGCTCTCCACGTGTGTCTTGAAATGCTCCTTGGGCTTTCCTGAACCACATCTTTCCTCCCCTCTGACTTTTGGGAAAGGGTCGAGTGGGTGTGGAAAAATGGACTCCGATGGCAGAGTCTTTCCTTCTTGCTCACACCTGGTCAGTCTCCTTCACCTTTGGCCCAAACAAAGATGAGCCGTCAAATGGGGTACAAGTAAAAGAAGACTTGAAGGGTTCCACGAAGGAACAGTCTCGCATCCAGGCATGCCTACAGAAAGCGATTCCTGTACCTGCGGCTCTACTCGAACCATCAGCTGCATATGATACGAGATGCATGGATGAGTTGACTATCGAATTGAAGGTAGAGAGCTGAGTGGCAATCTTATCAGATACACTCGAAGCTACAGCACCCTGAAGAGTATCTCCCAACTCCTTAAGGAGATCTCTCTGCAGTCTGGTAAAATGTGTCAAGTAGTTCAGCGATCTGAGTGAGAAAGTCACTGAACTGAACATGCGTTTCCCATATCTATCCATGATCCTAGATTCTCTGTTAGGAGGATGGATAGATGAGGAAGTCTCAGACATTTCCTTTTTGGTGGCTGCCACCACCACCATGGCATCAACAGGGACTCCCTTGGTCAAAAAGAACTTATCCACAGGGGCTGAAATAAACTTATTAGGTCCCTTAGGCCTCCTAGGAACAGGTTCCATAGATTCTGGAGACTCCCACACCCTACGAGAGACCAGACCCATAAGCTCATCGTAGGGCGGAGATACCCAAGAGGTGGAAGGTTGAGACCCAAACACCTTCAGGAGAACAGACTCGTCCTCAATGGGGCTCTTGGACTGCCAATCACCCCTCTGCCTAAGGATTTCAATAATCTTCGCAAAGGAGATGCCCTCAGAGGGGGATCTGGGGGACCCTTCTGATTCATCTAGGTCGGTGTCCGATGTGAAAGACTCCTGAGGGGAGTCCAAATGCCTCCTCTTGCATAATCTCTTCCTGGGAACCTCTTCAGTGGGAACTTCTGGAGAGGTCTCAGAAGAGCAGGGAGCTCCCTGTGGGGCTACCTGAGGCTCTGGGTCTCTACGCTTGGGAGGACCAGAGGAAACAGACACAGGCACTTTAAGGGAAGAAGAGGCCAGACCTTGAGATGAGGAAGTCTTGGGAGACGACACTCGCCTCATGGCATCGAATGCACCTCTGCAACGATGAGGAGTCAATGGAGCCGCGATCTCCTCCCGCACCGGAGCCGTGGGCTCCGAGCCCGAGGTAGGAGCCGAGCACACCCGAGCCGAGACCCCGAGAGGAAGAGTCGGCACCAAGCCAGTGCGGCTATCCTCCCCAGACCCGACCGGAGAGTGTTAGCTCCTAGAGTCCCCGGTAGGTGCCGAGAACGTCCGAGCAGATGGAGCAGACGACACTGGAGCAGGTGTTGGCTCCAAGGGATCCGCAATCATCAGGTTGGCCTCCACCTGCTCCGAAGGTCAGATACGGCTCGGAGGAGGAGCAGATAATTCAAAGGTAGTGGTCTTCGGCTCCGACAGTTGTGTCTGAGCCGACAGCAATCTAACTAGGCCTGGTGCCTTTAAGAGTTTCTGAACCAGCCGGTCCATATCCAAATCAGACAGGCTGACAGAGGACCTGGAAGAGTGGACAGATGGAGCCAACTGAAGCAATATGGAAGTAGGTTTTTTGGCAACCGGTTCCAAAGCCATGTCCTGGTTCCAAAAAGAGTAGACTGTCGGCTCCAAGGGCAGTGGAGCCGAAGTCACCACACACAGTAACCTCTTTCCTTTTTTGGATCTAGAATCAGTGCAAGACTTAGAAGATTTAGATGATTTACTGGCTCCATCCTGGTCAGACAATGCCTCAGAAAAGGGGTGTTTAATGATACCCCTTATCAATCAATTTCCTCTTCCTTTCAGCTAACACTCTTGTGGAAAAGGAATGACATATGCTGCAAGACTCTTGCAGATGTACTTCACCCAAGCAGTAAACACACTGCACATGGGCATCTGTGACTGACATTTTCTGTCCGCAGTCTGAGCATTTTTTAAACCCAGACTTTGGATGCTTGTCCTTATCTTCAGACATTACAAAACTCAAGCACACTGTTTAACTATGAGCTGTTTTAAATTAAGTAACTCACTCACACACACAGCCCAAAAGGGGCACTAACAACTAAATAACTACAAACAGTAAAAAGATATCCAAAACAATAATCACAAAAGGCTGAAGGCAAGGTAGATAATACTGAGGAAAGGGGTATAAACACAGAAAAAAACTATAAACACAGAAAAAAAAACATCTAGCATATCTGCTACTAAGAACAGAACAAGGATATATACAAACAGAAAAAATATAACTTGCTGAAAGTTGAAAAACTCCCAATAAAGTCTCGAGCCAAGCTGGAAACCAAGAGATCCATGCCGCGGCAAACTAGATCTGAGGTAATTCCAGCAGTGCATTATGGGATAAGGGGTGGGGTTTCGAGCTACTGGAGAACTTTGAGCTTGTTAGTCGGCAGTGTCGGAGCTGAGGATCGGCTCTGGACCCATCAGTGATGAATGAACGGCGAGATTGAATGACTTCACATTGTCTCATTTAATATTTTAATGTCACTATTATAGATTCTAGACTTTATCTTACATGAAAGTAGGTTTTGAATGTATGCTTTTTGTGCTTTTATGTGTGTTTTTTATAGGTCGTATATCCATTGTTTCATATAGATTTTTTTTTTATTGTACAGATCTGTAATCATGTATTACAATACTTCATGAATTATTCATGATTATAGGGTTGTGACTGGTCTAACACTGGGTTATGGGCTATTTAAACAGAATGTTTATCGGACTGTATTTCAATCTTGATAAAGCCTCCAAATTCGGTGACAAAAGTGCTTGATATCTCCTTGATTTATTGCTCGTTTTTTATTTCATTCATTATTAAAGTTATAAAATATATATTTTTTTTAATATTGAATTACTTTGGTATTTTGGACGCTATTCCTGGTTGCAGACTATCTGTGGATAGGTTTGTTGATGTTTTACTTTGTTTCTTCTGTTTGTGGTTGGTGCCCTTTCAGTTCCGTGGGATTTCTTCGTGTGTTCTTGTTTTTGGTTTGTTTGGATGATAGCGAAGATGACAAAGGCAGTGCAGATAAGCACACCGCTCATCTAATTGAGAAGTCCCGAGGCAGTACACACATTTACAGCATCCATTTAAATTTGGGATCTTGAGGCCACACGCCACACACTTTTTAAAATCCAAAAGTTTATCAGCTTTGTGACAATAACCAAAACAGCAAAGACAAAAAACACAGTAATGATAAAGACTGGGAAGTTATTAATCTAGGAATATGCATATAAAAAAGTGTTTTCTTCTTTTAGAGAAAAGATGGTACCAAAAGTGTGAGGAAAAGAATAAAATGAAAACTATCTAAATAAATGATAAAGGGGAGAGAAGGGTATGTCTTTAGTAGCGAGATTAAAGTAGTAAAAACTACTTATCTAAACAATGCATCAAGAAAAACTTCTCATAATGTAACCTAAGCCTGAGCAAAGACCTGTGCCTGTATCAATGAAGTGGCAAACAAATTCTGAGGTAATGTTGGTCTTTGCAGGGGGTTATGAGTAAGGGGAAGAGCCCGGGCTTATCCAAAGTCTTGAGTGGCCGATGATAGATCTGTGGTTGGATCTGAAGACCAATTTGAGGAGCAGACAGAAGAGACATTACATCCTGTTGTTCTAGCAACTTTTTAAATGAAGTAATGTATACAATTATCCCTGATTTTGGGTCTGTCACCTCATTATTTTTGGATTTGTCTGGAAGTTTTGTACAAAAGCTGAGAAAGTACAGTTGTGTACACTTACCATAAATGTAGATGTTCGAGTGTATTCACTGTTGCAGTCATTACATTTGGGTAATCTGCTGGCAGGTTGCCCTCAGTTGGCCTGATTAACAAAGTCTTGGGTCCTGCGTAGGTTACTGTCTCTTCCATGACGTCAGGTTGTCAGGTGTATAAAATATGCAGCCAACGCCATTACATCAGTTTTTCTTGCCCAGATGTCAGGTATCCCCCAAATGGGGAGAAAATAAAATTAAAAACACAAAAAATATACCTCCAATCCCAAAAGCAAATACACCAAAAGGGCTTATAAGCATAGTGAAAGAAAGTCTAGGTAGAGTCAGAGAAAAATAGGGGGCTGGAGGGAGGGTAACCAGGACTGCAACAGTGAATACACTTGAACATCTACATTTATGGTAAGTGTACACAACTGTACTATGTTCTTCATGCTTCACTGTTGCAGTCATTTCATTTGGGTAGATTCCCAAAGCTATGGTAGGGTGGAGAAAATTATACAGCATTAGGACCAGCTATAAGGCCCTGCAGGATAGCAGTGGCAAAGCCAGCTCTGGATTTAGAGAAGAAAGGTAAATGGTAATGTTTGGTGAACGTATGAACTAAGCTCCAGGTAGCAGCTTCTAGAATGTCTCTGGTAGGAACACCTCTGAGAAAGGCTGTAGAAGTAGATGCAGCCCTGGTAGAATGAGATCTGATCCCCTGGGGGATAGTTTTACCATGGTGCATATAGCAGAAACAAATACAATGCCTTATCCATTTGGAAATGGTCTGCTTTGAAATAGCCTTCCCCCCTGCCCCTGCAGCAAATGCCACCAGTAGTTGTTCAGATTGTCGTTGAAATTTTGTCCTGTTTAAGTAAAATCTAAGTTGTCTGTGCACATCCAATGAATGCAGAATCCCCCCCCCCCCCCGTTCCGTGGATTGGGAAAGAAAGTTGGCAAATGAATGGTCTGATTAAGAGCCACACCGGATACTACCTTAGACAAGAGGGAAGAGACACCCTGCCTGCATGAAAAATTATGAAAGGCTCCACTGCCATAAGAGCCTGTAATTCGGAAATCCTTCTAGCTGAAGTGACTGCTAAATGGAAAGCTGTTTTCCAGGAGAGAAATTTAAAGTCTGCAGTAGCAGCTGGATCGAAAGGAGGGAGGGAGTTTTTCCAACACAAAATTGAGGTTCCAGGCAGGGATTGGAACTCTCCTGGGTGGTCTTAAATTTTTGGCCCCTCTGAGATACTGCTTTAGCAAAGGATGTGAGAAGAGGGGAGGTTCTGTGTTGTAATGAGCTGAAATGGCTGAGGCATGGATTTTTATGGAAGAAAAGGACAGGCCCTTGTGAAGCATCTCAGTTAAGTATTGTAAAATCTGAGGAATATTGGGCACTGCTGTGCTTATCCCTTGTGATTGATTCCAGACACAGAATCTTTTCCATTTGTCAGCATAAGATTTTCTAGTACTAGGCCTTCTTGCCTCCAAAATGACATCCATCACAGGTTTGCTGAGGGAAGCTAAGGGTGAATTTAGGTGATTAGCTATGCTGCAAGATTCAAATTTTGGAGCAGAGTGTGCAGAATTTGGTTGTTCTGCTGAGACAGTAAATAAGGTGTCTGAGGCAGGTGCCACGGTGGAAGGTGTGACACATTGCGCAGGAGTGGGTACCAGTGGTGGCGAGGCCAGTCTGGAGCAATCAAAATCATTTTTGGTTTGTCCTGTTTGACTTTTAGTAGAACTTTGGAGAGCAGAGGCGGAGGGGGAAAGGCATAGACTGATAGGTTTTTCCAGCTGAAGGATACAGCATCCACTTTCCAGGCTTTTTTGTGATGAGTTCTTGTGCAGAATTTGTCCAACTAATAGTTCAGGGGTGAGGCAAAAAGATCTAGGTCTGGACTCCCCCATTTGCGTGTCAACATATTGAAAATCCATGGTTCCAGTTTCCATTCGTGTGGATCCATGAGATTTCTGCTTAGTTTGTCTGCCAGAGGATTCAGCTTTCCTGGCAGGAATTGAGCTTGTAGTTGTATTTGATAGGCCAAGGCCGTGTTCCACAATGCCATGGCTAGTCTGCAAAGGGGGTAGGAGTGTGTACCCCCCTGCTTGTTTATGTACCGCATAACTGTGGTGTTGTCAGTCTATCATTAATTGTCCTGGATGAAGGTAGTCCTTGAAGGCTGTCACTGCATTCTGTACAGCTAGCATTTCTTTTTGATTGATATGAAGGTGCATTTGATTGGGACTCCATTTGCCCTGAACGCACTTCCCTGCCAGATGAGCCCCCCAAGCATAGCCTGATGCGTCTGTAGTTAGGGTTTGGGCGGCAGGGGGTGGAGTGAATGGCAGTCCCTTGTTTTGGTGGCAGGCCTATGCCCACCATAGGAACTCTAGATGCAGGCAAGGTATGATAGGAATCATCGTTTCCTGGCTGTGACAATGCTGACTCCATACACTTCTTAAGTACCACTGAAGTTTCCTCATATGCAGTCTTGCATATGGAATTAGAAGAATGCAGGAGGCCATGAACCCCAAGGCTTGCAGAATTTGCCTTGCAGATAGCAGGGTTTTTGTGACCACCTGTTACCAAATGAATTTGCTTTTCTGGCGTAAGGTAAGCCATCTGGGCAGTTGTATTCAAGCTTGCACCCAGGAATGTAATTTTTTGAGAGGGTACCAGTTGTGATTTCTTTTCGTTTATAGTGTACCCTAGACACCTAGACAGGTTAGAACCCTTTTTACAAACGCCAGATGTTTTAGAAGAATGTCCCCGTTTTCTGCCTGAATTAGACAATCGTCCAAGTACGGATATATCTGAATATTTCTTTGCCTGCAAAATGCAATTACTGGAGCCAGGCACTTTGTGAAGACCCTGGGCACAGTAGATAAGCCAAAGGGCAGTGCAGAGAACTGGTAATGTAAGTAGCCTGCTTTGAAGTGGAGGTATCTTCTGCAAGATTCCCTGATTGGGATATGCAGGTAAGCCTCTTAAGTCTAGAGTTACCAACCAGGCGTCTTTGCCTAGCATAGGAAGTAACTGTTGAGTCAGCATCTTGAATTTTGGAATGTCCAGAAATGGGTTTAGAGTAGACAAGTCCAGAATTGGATGACATGATTTGTCTTTTCTGGGTACCAGGAAAAGCCTTGAATAGAAACTTTGTCCCTTTTCCTCTTTTGGCACTGGTTGAATAGCCCCCATGTTCATATGGGACAGTACTTGTTTCTGGGCCTCTGCCCACTGAAATGGGGGCAGGTCTGGCCATCCGTTTGGGGTTGGCAACGTGTGGAAGTTAACTCTGTATCCCTGGGATACTATATTTAAAACCCATTTGTCTTGAGTTATAAGTTGCCAGTTTCTTGCATGAAGTGCCAGTCCCCCCCCCCAAAGGGGCGGCTAAAAGAAGTGCTTGGTAAGAGTAAAGGGAAGTCATTGAGACTGCTTACCATAGGGAGGTGCCTTGTTTCCAGATTTGGAGGAGGAGGCACCCCATTGTTTTGCTCTAAAAGTCCCTTGCGACTGAAACCTGGAGCCTTTGGAATGTCTGGGTTTGACTTGAGTGGCTCTCGAAGGAACCAGTTCTTGGAGGTTGCACTTGTAAGAAATCTTTCACAGTTTGCATAGATTTAGCTTTATCTTCCATCTTTTTTAAAACTTCTTCAGCCTTATTACCAAAGAGACGATCCTGTTGTAAAGGAGCATCCAACAATTTTGCTTTAACATGATCAGGCATGCCTTCTTAGCCCAGACCCAGTTACAGCAGCCCTGCAAGAGGCCTCCAAAGAATCAAAACCACATTGCAAAGTATGTTTTCCAACTTGTTCAGCTGAATTCAATAGATCCTGTAAATCTTTATTTTCCACACAGTCAGAAATTAACATAATTTTCTGTTTAAGCAATCCCATGATATGAAATTGACAGTTTAAAGCCCTGATTGCCAAGGTTGCAGAAGTGTAATCCTTCTTACCCCATCTATCCAGCGCCCTGGAATCTCTATCAGAAGGGGTATGATTTTTAGCAGTAGAAGCCTTAACGCCCTTGGGACCCTGAGAAATTGTTTCAGGATCTGCAACAGGATTTTTGAAAAGGAATTTGTGGGGGTCAGGAACCCTGTAGTATTTGTCTGGCTTACAAGGAGCCGGAGGCAGAGAAATCAGGAGCCATACTAGATTCTGGAAAAAACATCATCAACAATGACTAGAACAGGAGGTATTGCCAAAGGCCTATGCTGAGGTAGAAGAAAATCCCTAAGTCTCTTTTTAGATTCAGAGAAATCCTGACTTTCCCAGTGGAAGTGTGTTCCCTTAAGGTATGTAAAGTTTCACCAAAAGAAAAATCCTCAGGGGGAGAAGCAGAAGGAATGGAATCTTCTGCATCAGAGTCCTCCTAAGTAGGTATATACAAATCCTGTTCATTAGAAGAGTCAGAAGAAATAGAATCCTGTTCAGAAGATTCATAATCAATGTCTTGCCTACGCCTCTTAGAGGGGGGGGGGTTTGGCTACCCCTGATCAGAGTAATTAAATGCGAATCAGAAGTAGCGGGTATCAGGGGCTGCGAAAGCGCCTCACTGAGTACCGGCGAACTGGCGACTAGCTTAGGAGAAGCATAGTCAGTTTTGGACCTAGACGGCCTGTCACTTTTTCTTTGCATTTTTTAGGCATTCCGGTAGTCGGATTGCTAACCGATGACATTTCCGGATAATTAAAGCGTGAGCCAAAATATTTAGAAGCAAAAATGTACTGACGTTTAATAGTGCGTTGATTAAATTTAGCACAAAACCGACAGCAAGGTACGTTGTGGTCAGGGCCTAGGCAAGGAATACAGTACAAATGAAAATCTTTATGAGGTATTTGCTTCCCACAAGTAATGCAATTATTAACTTTTACTGACATCGGTAAAGAGGAAGAAAAAGTTTCCCCAACAGGGTACTTGGCTTTTTAGTTGAAGACTTCGGTTCTGAAACTCGAAAACGAAAATTTCAGGAGTCGGCCGACCGGCACTTGTGAAATGCTTCTGCTTCGGGCACCGCGCGGCAAGAAAGACTGATGTAATGGTGTCGGCTGCATGTTTTATACCCCTGACGACCTGACGTCATGGAAGAAGGGACAGCAACTGACGCAGGACCCAAGACTTTGTTAATCAGGCCGACTGAGGGCAATCTGCCAGCAAATTACCCAAATTTAATGACTGCAACAGTGAAACACGAAGAACATGTTATTATCAGAACTGCTGAACATCTGTTATAAATGGACACTGCCTTGAAAAGCAATATTTCCTTAATTTTAAGACAATGGAGCAAATACCGGCTTTCAAGACTTCAGTCAAGCTATTTGAATGAACATAAAAGCTGTCTACTGTAATACCAAGAATATACCTTGGAATGCTGTAAAAGGTTGAGCAGACTAGATGATGAAGGGAAAAAAAAATAAAAATCAAATCCTAAACTGTTTTCTTTCTCTAGATGTGCTGCTTGGAAAAACTGTAGCTCCACCTGATGGCTGAATACAAGTGAGTCAAAAGATTACAGAACATAAGGGAATGTACATTCTAAACACAGGCTGCAACTCTCTCTCTCAATATACAACAAAAATTCTCTACAGAAATATAATCTAGAACCTTGACCCTTGTTAGAAAAAATATTCTCTGTACAGTGTTTTCACTTAATTAAAACTTGCTGGTCCATCTTGCACTTCTCCTTTCTCTGAAAATGTTCACATCAATTGCATTGCTTACTTGTCTCTGGTAATAGAGTAGTCTGGGTCCCTTCAACTTGACATATATATTTTTTAACTCATCTTTTACATATATATTTTTTAACTCATCTTTTACATAATCTTCCAATGTTCTTTCTAATCTAGGATTTCTACATCACTCCCTTGCCTCATTCATCTGGCAAATAACCTTATGTTACAACCACTTCCGATGGTACCCGCTTTACAGTGTGTAGGGCCCCTCTTTCACAGTCTTCAACGAATAGATATGGCATCTATTGTGCAATAAGGCATCTTTACACACCCTTTTATGACTGTCAACACCAATCATTGAATGCATATGGTCTTTTCTGATCCACTATATTAGCATTCATCTATAGTGCTACAGCTAAATTACCCATTTCAACACACATTAAAGCAAATCTGTGCATTAATGCATGATGCTCTATACTGTTTCCCCAAATTTCCAGGGGAAACAAAAATTACCCTACTGTACATTTTCTGAGTTATCAGCTTTTAACCAGCTACTGGCATAGTATGTCTATTAAGTATGGAAGCATGCTTACTTTCAGAGGACTTCCATGTTCATTCAGTTCTCAAGAACTGATGTTGGGATTGTATATGACCACTTCCTAGAAAGAAAACAGCTGCAATGTGTTCTCACAAGTCATATCACTTACACTTGCTAAAAATTTAAATACAAAGCTACCAGCTCTAAGGTCATGAACACTGTAGCCTTGAACCCAGTTCATCTATGTTGTAGACAAGTACCAGATATGGAAAATGAGGAATGAGAAAGATGAAGCAGGATGTCATCTTTCTTATTTTGGGGTGTGGGACTTTTTCACTACAGGAATGTCTTCAACTGAATGCCATAAAGCTAGTCCAGGAGCTAAGTTACGCCAATCCTGTTAAGAAGACAGCACAATGTAAGTTGGCAGAGATGTCACACAGGTACCAATAGGATAGCATCTGTATGGGTTATCACTGTTTTCTTTGAGATCACTTTTGTCGACTTATTTGTGTAGCATTTAGGCAAATTTAATTTAACTGCCGCAAGTCAGCGGCAAACTATGGCTTGTAGAATTTTTACAGTGTAAGTGAATGGCTGTGTTCCATTCATTTACATGATTAAGGTTCAGTATAGTGGGTGGTATTTCTGAGATTGGTAGACAGGAAGGTAAGGGAATTTGTTCTTTTCTTCCACTGTAGTTTGATTTTCATAGGTTCATAGATAAGTACTAGGCTATCTGCCCATGGGCATTTATAAGCCTAGCCACAGAGTGATGGCTTTCGCCTCCCCATTAGATTAGTAACCTGGGCCTCTGTCAACAGGGCTCCTGAAGTGATCCCAGGGTAGAACTTACGATTACCCATCCACTCAAAATTTCTCTTGAAGAGGGTCAGAGAGCAGCTCTGTCGAATATGGATTGGGATTCTATTCCAGAGTGAGGGGAGTTGCTGGGACAGGAATCTATCCCTCCAGCATGTCCTGTTTATTGTTGCACATAGGTTCAAGTCGCTAGAACGAGTGGTTCTGAGGGATCTAGTTTTTTTGAGGTGAAGCATGTCCATTAGTTCAAGGTTTGACATGGCCCTATAGATCAGGCATAGGTCACCACTGAGCAGACGGTAAGCGACTGAGAAGAGCTGGAGCTTTTTTAGTCATGCTTCATAGGGTAATTGTTTAAGGCCCTTAATCCTCTTAGTGTGGTACTTCTGTGATCTTTCTAGCTGTTGCAGGTGTCTAGAGAGGTACATCCCAAATGGGGCATTGTACTCTATTATGGGCCTAATGAGTGAGGAGTAAAGGGGCACAATCATCTCCTTAGATCTGGATGAGAAACCCTTTGTGATCAGGTGTCCCACATAGAAGGATTTCCTGACCGTTTTGGCTATGTGGTTATCAAAGGAGAGCATGCTATCTACTTGGGTACCCAGGTCCCTAATTACTTCTTCTGTACTTAGTGGACTCCCATCTATGTGGTAGTTTGTAAGTACTTTGTTTTTCCCAAATGGGATTACTATGCATTTTTTGGCATTTAGCTTGAGGCCGTGACTTTGACACCAGGTGTTTGTCTCTGTGAGACCCTTTTGCAGGATGTCTGTGTCAGCTGGAGAGTCAATTATTGCACCCAATTTACAGTAATCTGCGAACTTGGTTAGCCACAGTCCCTCCGCCTTTGCCTGTACTTCGGAGAAATATATACCGAACAGGAGGAGTCCCAAGACTGAGCCCTGTGGGACTCCACTTGTGACTGGTTTAGAGTCAGACATGGCACCTGCCACTCTTACCGTGTGGGTTCTGTCTGAGAGCCAATTGGCAACCCATCTCGTGACATGGGGGTTGATATTTAAGCTGGTGAGTTTGTCTATGATTCCTGAGTGTGGGATGGTGTTGAATGCCTTAGCGAGGTCCAGATATGCTGTGTGGACCACCTTCCCCTTCATCTATGGCCTTGGTGACTGCTTCGAAGAAGTCCACCAAGTTCAGGAGGCAAGATCTGCCTTTAACAAAGCCGAACTGGGTGGGGTCCAGTGTCTGGAGGTTCCCAATGTCCCTGTTAATGAGCTCCATGATAATACGTTCCATGGCTTTGCAGATCAAGCTAGTCAAGCTTATAGGGCGGCAGTTCCCAGGGTCAGTTGTGGCACCACCTTTGTGGAGTGGTACGACTGTTGCTGTACGCCATTCTTTGGGTACATAGCCTGTAGAGAGGCTGAGTTTGAATAGTGATTTGAGATGGGGGGGGGTTAGTTCATTTTGAAGCTCATGTAAGACGCAACCTGGGATAGCATCTGGTCCCACTGATGCTGTGTTTTTGGCCTTTGCAAGGGCTGTCTTTACTTGTGTGCCTGAGATATCTGGAGCGCCACATTCTTCTGGGATGGGTGCTAGCCCCTTTGGTGGAGGGGTGAAGTTTGCACTGAACTTGTCAGCCAGGATGTTGGCAATGTCAGTTGGTTCAGTGTATTTATGGCCATTATGCACTAGCTCGGAGCATATCTGAGAGTTTGCCCGTAGACTCTTGATATAGTTAAATAAGGCCTTGTGGTTATCCTTAGAGTCATTGGCTATTTTTCTTTCGAAGTTGGCCTTGGATGATTTAATGAGGGAGCGCAGTTTTTTACTGATGTTAATCAGAGATGCCTTCTTATTTTGGGATTTTGTTCTATCTTGCAGGAGTTTCTTCCTTCTGTTGTAAAGTTTATTTATGGCCGAGGTCCAAGACTGGCTTCCTCTTTTTTGAGGAGTTGGTCTTGGTTTTACTTGGGATGGCTCGGTCCATGCATTCTTGAAGGTGTTCATAGAATGCACTTGTAAAGGATTCTGCTGATGGGTCATCATTTTCCATTTGATTGGGAGCTTTGAAACTTTCCACCTCGGTCTTGAGGAGTATGAAGTTGGCTTTAGAGAAGTTTTTTACCTTGATTTCCTTGACTGGGGGGGGGGGGGGGGTCGGGATGTGGATGTCCAGTGTAATTAGTTTGTGATCTCTTTGGTCTAGTGGTAGGACATCTACCTTTAAGTAGGAGGTATGTGAGTTTGAAACTGTCTGTCCCAAACTTTTAGGGTTGGGAGGGTGGCCTAATGGTTAAGGTGTTTGTCTTACAAGCACAAGGTGCAGGGTTTGAGTCTTACAAAGGATAATTGTCTAGGCTTAAAAAGGCTCGCAAGAGCAATTAGCTTAGTACTAATCTATGAATCTATGAACCTATGAATCTGATGACGAGTTTACCTCAGGTGTGGAACATAGGTTCCCCATGTTGGTGATGACCAGGTCCAGTATGTTGTCACCTCTTGTGGGAGTGGTGACCAGCTGTTCAGGGGCGTTTGAGTTTATAAACTCAAGGAAGCATTGGGCTAGGGCGTTTGAGCTTGAGTAGTTTTCCCAGTCAATGTTTGGATAGTTGAAGTCACCCAGTAGCATGGTGTTGGGTAGAATCTTCATACATTTTAATGTTCTCAGGAATGCTGCATGAGGGTCCTGAGACAAAGTGGGAGATCTGTTGCAAGCTATAAATTGAACAGTCAATTTACCCGCCGTCAATTGCACTTGGATGGTCTCAGATTCCGCATGCTGTGCTACTAGCCTGGAGGGGTGGGTGTTCTTGATGAATATGGACACACCCCCTCCTTTTGTGTTCCGGTCCTGGTTTTGGGACCTAAAGGTATGGTAGGAGTTATAGCCTGGTAGTGCTGGGGTGCTCTCTGGAGCCTTGAACCAGGTTTCTGTCACTGCACATACATCGATTTCTTCCATACTAAGGAGAGCCTTGAGTGCGTGCATTTTGAGGTTTAGACTTCTGGCATTGAGCAGCATTACCCTCAGTTTTTGTTTATTATTGTTGTTTATGGAGGCAGGTTTGTCTTTTGAGCTTTGCCTAAAAAAGGCAGTATTGGGGCGGCAAGAGTCTTGGCCAGTATTTGAAACCCAGGGGCGACAGGTGCAAGCAGTCTCTGGCGAAGCAACGTGGCTTGTCAAGCATATCGTCCCAGGCTGACAAGTACCGGATCCCCTTTGAATGACACCAGTAGCTTAACCAATTGTTGAAACTGATCATTTTTTCTTCGTATGCTGGCATAATTTTGGGTGTGGGCAGGATGCTACTCAGTCATACCAGCCTGGGCTACATGGTCAGAGAGCTCCTCCATGTCTCTTTTCATGTAGTCCAGGGAGGTACGTCTCAGGCCATGTACAATGACAGAGTCATATTAGTACTTGTTGTGGAGTGACCTGAGTGCATGTGTTATGTGGCGGATTCTGGCACCCGACAGGCAGCTTACGGTAACCTTCTCCTTGTTCAGTCTAGTGAGTGGGACGTCTGTGTGCCTAATGATAGAATCACAGATTACTAGTGTGTTAGGTGTGTTATTTAGCCTTAGGGGCTGTTTTTGCTTGGCACACTGACGCTGTGACGTATGTGTTACCTGGTTTCTGTTGTGGGGTGGGGGTTGCTTGGGTGTACGCTTAGGAGGTCTCTGTTGTTTAGGTAGGTTCTTATTTAGAGCCTCTGAGTATGTTTTTGCGGGTTTCTGACAGTTGTTTTCTGGTGCAGCTATGGCTGGTCTATGTGAGTCTAGTAATGTGGTGCTAGTGTTGCCTTTCTCTGTGTGACTGGTTGATCCAGTCGTGGGTTGAGAGAGCTTAGCCTCCAGTTTGGCTGTGTAGCTGCAACTCTCACATATGTTTGTGTTGGTTGGGAGGAGGAGAGGGTTGTGTGTGTACATGAAGCAATTGTAACATTGCCTCAGGATGCCCAGATTCACCAGCTGGACCGGAGAGCACACCTGAAGCTGTCCCTTGAACATGCCTGAATAGATGGGTGGGACTGTATTGCTGATTGGATGAGTAAAGAGCCTTATAATTCCTGAGTATAGGGCTGAAGTGCAAGCTGTAAGCTAGTGCTAGTTTTAGTGAGTTTTAGTAAGTGCCGGTCTTAAATTGCCTTATTTCTAGTGCTGGGTTAAAGTGTTTCAAGTTTCAAGGGAAAAACTGAAGTGCAGACTTCATGGAGCCTGGAATAGTTTAACCGCAGCTAAACAGCGCTGTGCAAACCTGCGCTAAGCGGTTTTTATAGCAGAGAGATCAAAAAGGATAGAAATTAGCCCAAAATGGACAATGAGCTACAAGTTGCTGGGCTGGGACCACTCCTACAGGGACAGATAGGCTGCTCAAAGTTCTCTCTCTCACAGTGAACAAGGAAGCCACCTAATTATCAAGTATGATATGGGCAACACAGGAACCTTTACCACAGTCCTGGATTCAGCAAAGCCAGAAAACTGGACTAGACTAGTTCAGAAAGGCTGGAAAACAAGGATTTTTTTTTCAAACACAACAGAAATGCAGAGCTTAAATTACTTTAAATACACAGAGGAGGCTAGCGCACTTGAGTGTGTAGCTTGCGACTGTGTTACAGGTAACTTAAATGCAAAAATGACAAACTAACTTTTCTTCAAGTGCAACAAAGAAATAAGCACAGTAAGCAATGCAGATATCACTAGGGATCCACCACAGAAGAAAAAAAAAACCACTTTTTGTTAGGGAAATCTCAGGGAAAAACAACAAAAAAAAAATAAAATAATCAATCAAGTCTCTCTCTCTCTCTCTCAGCCGCTATGCAGGGACTACAGGGGAGGAGGCTGAGAGAGCTGTATACAGCCTGTAACTGCACTGCACTTTAGCGGTTTTTAGGAGAGAGAGGAAAGAAGTAGCCCAAAATGAGAGCCGAGCTCCTCCTCTCTCTTTCCCTCCATGTCTCTTTTCAGAAAGGCGGGAAAACAAGGATTTTTTTTTTATTTTCAAAAACAGAAATGCAGAGCTTAAATTACTTTAAATACACAGAGGAGGCTAGCGCACTTCAGTGTGTAGCCTGCAACTGTGTTACAGGTAACAAATGCAAAAACGACTTAACTTTTTTTCAAGTGAAACAAGGAAATAAGTACAGCAAGCAATGCAGATATCACTAGGGATCCACAGAAGCGCTGAAAAGCCGCGTTTTAGGTGGAATTAGCATTTCAGGGAAATAAGCATACAAACAAAGCTAGATTCAGCAGGCCTGGATCTAGCCTATGCTACAGCAAATAAGGTGTACCAATTTCAGTAAGAAACAGTTCAAATATGCAGGCACTATAAGCCTTTAACCAGAAATTCCCAGCTCAGAAGGGCAGAGTCCAGTCTCTCCTCCCACAACAGTGCAGACCACGAACCTTCTTAATGTAAAATAACTGGCCTGAAGCCCAAGTGCTTAAACCAGAACTAATACACTTTTAAAATAACAGACACTGAGCCCTCAATCAGCAGTTCCCAACTTTGAAGGATATAAGCTACCTGTCCTGCCACCACAGTGCAGGCCACAAACCTTCCTAATGTAAAACAACTGGTCTGAATCCCAAGTGCTTAATCCAAAAGACTTAGAATGATAGCTACACTTTAATCAAGTTACTACCAATCAGTAATAAATACAATTGAATACTTTAAAGAATGCCTGGATTAGTGCTCAAGTTATACAAACAAATCTAGATTCAGCAGGCCTGGATCTAGTCTATGCTACAGCAAACAATGTGTACCAATTTCATTAAGAAGCAGTTCAAATATGCAGGTACTATAAGCCTTTACCCAGAAATTCCCAGCTTAATGTAAAACAACTGGTCTGAAGCCCAAGTGCTTAAACTAAAAGGCTTAGAATGAGTTACACCAAGCAGTAATAAATACAACTGAGTACTTTTAAGATGACGCAAAAGCAAAATAAAGTAGGAAGAAACACAAATACAGTAAAAGCAGACAAAAAAAAAAAATTCTTCTTTTGAGTGAGCAAATGAGATGGGCCCAGGAGGAGTATCCAAGTGCAAATTTACAAGAGGGGCGGGCAGTTTCAAAGCCACCAAGATTAACACCAAAACAAAAACAGGGAGGGTGGGTGGGCACCTACTGAAAAAAGAGGCGAAATTGAAGTGTATTAACCCACCAGATGCGCAGTAGCAAGCCCCTCCCAAACCCCACCTGCGAGCGTGTTTACTACTACGCCCACCGCGCGGAGCATGTTGACTACTACGCCCACCACTTGATACACAAAACATAAGCAAAAATAACAGCTAACTGCACAAAAAAAGATTACATTGTACATCATAACATAAAAATGCAGATGCGATTGCTGTCAAATCTAAGCATTTTTAATTTCGAGAATAAAGTTCACATGTAACTGTACAAACAGTACTTGTCTTTGTACTTTTGCCCCGATTTGCAAAGTGTCAAAGTCATGTCCATACTTCGATCTCCACATATACTCGTCTAGATAACTGGGCACCATAATAAGTGAGCCTGTTAAACATTATAGTATTTGATTATTAAGTATTAGTATTAAATGGTAAACAGGTCAAATAAGCACAAGTAATATAGGACGCTCACTATTCCTTGCAGATGAGTAGAGAACACTCGTTATTATCTTAAGCCAAGAAAATGAACAATTCAGAAAAAAGATCTTTCTTCTAGTTTCTGAGAAAAACAGTTGTATGAGTAAACAACTGGTCCTGCTCCCACACACAACCGCAGTCTTATCTCCCTGTAGACTGCCGTACTGACAACTGTGAGATGTTCAGCCAGTTCAGTATGGCGTTTCGGACTAAAAGGAATGAAAACATTTTAAGAAAAGCATCCTATATTACTTGTGCTTATTTGACCTGTTTACCATTTACATATTTACTATTTGCACTTATTTGACCGTTACATTTGCATTGCGTGTCAATCACAGCACATTGCTGTTGTTAATAATTGCCCTCTGGTATGTCAATCACGGCGGGCACGCCCATTCCTGCACAAACTAGGAGGTGGGTTAATACACTTCAATTTCGCCAAAACAGAGTCACAACTTCCAGCTATATATTGCTCAATGCAACACAAACAAATTAATTTAAATCATGTATTATTTGAAAAAAGTGCAGATAAAGATTTACTTAACTTCACTTATACGTTCAGTTGATTGCATGCAGGTCTTAGCTGGCCAAAGCTCACAGTTTAAGCAGAAAATAATTCAAACTGTACCACTTATATAAGGCAGAAACTGGATAACAATGAAGTGAACTACCCCCACTTATCACTGGCTATGCAGGTTTTTTTAACAAGCCTTAACTGAAAAAACAGAGTCACAACTTCCAGCTAGATATTGCTCAATGCAACACAAATTAATTTTGGAGTTGGTACATTTAAAGTTGCAGAGGTAAAGGGCTGCGAGGGAGCAAGTCTGCGAAAATGTTACATTTGTTACTTTTTTGCATGTTTTTACCCCGAGTTCAATTATTTATGTTGAATGTTGTTATTTTTCACTGTAACTAGACATTGTCAAACACACACACACACACACACACACACACACACACACACACACACACACACACACACGGATAATTTGATGGTTATCCACTGAAAACAAATTGGTAAACAGGATGCCACTGAGGCTTGAAACAAGGTGGGGAAGGGCAAGTACATTTCAGAGGGAAAGTACAGTTGTGTAAGATCTTACCATAACAGTAGATGTCTTACTCACCGCTGCAGTATTCTTTACTCTTGAGAAATTCTGCTGAGGACAGCCTAATGTCCACCCAGTATACCAAAGCCTTTATACCTTCCCGGCATCATACATCAGATGTATGTCCTTCTTGCATGGTGTAAGGTACATATGTGACGTTATGTTTGCCTAATCCTCCGAAGTAAAGTGCCCCAGGAGAACCAAGGAAACAGAAGGAGATAAGGATGTAAAAGGAAACCCCTCAGATAGAAGTAGAGCAACAGAAAATAAAAGGGGGCAGGAGAGAGGGACCGAATACTGAAACAGTGAGAAGTAGGATATTTGCTGTTATGGCAAGATCTTACACAACTGTACTATGTCCTTCCTTATCCCTGTTGCAGTATGTTTTATTTCTGGAAGAGTACACAAAAGCTACAGGACAGTATGGAAGGAGGAAAGCAGAGAACAGCCCCCCAGAAACCCATGAATGACAGCCCTGGCATATCCTACCCTGGCCCTGGAATAAAGTACAGTTTTGTACCTACCATAAATGTAGATGTTCGAAGATCCACACTGCTGCAGTCCTAACACTTGGGTAGTCCGCTGTCCCAGTCGGCCCGAATACCAAAGTATATGGCTGACGTCGGTCAAGGCGCATTAGTCTGACGTCAGGACGTCAGGGTACAAATGCGCATGACCGACGTCATATCCTCAGTCTTTTCTTGCCCCAGATGTCAGAAGACCCTAAAAAGATAAGGCTAAAACCAAAAAACACCACACACTCCTGCACCAAATATATATACAATATATATAAATTTACAAGAGTATAACCTCACCCACACAACCACCCCTAAACACAGAGGGGAAGGAGGAGGGTGGACTGCAGCAATGTGGATCTTCAACATCTACATTTATGGTAGGTACAAAACTGTACTATGTTCTTCATACCACATTGCTGCAGTCCTAACACTTGGGTAGAATCCCAAAGCAGAGGTAAGGGAGGCTGGCAAATCATAAGGAAGCAGGAGCTGACAACATGCCCTGCAAAATAGCCGTGGCAAAACCAGCCCTAGATTTAGAGTAGAGAGGAAGGTGGTAATGCTTAGAGAAAGTATGCACTGAACTCCAAGTAGCTGCCTCCAAAATATCCTTAGTTGCCACCCCTTAGAAATGCTGTTGAAGTGGCAGTAGCCCTAGTGGAATGAGGCCTAATCCCAGCTGGAATCTCCTTGCCATGATGGGAATAACAAAATGCAATGCAAAACCCAATCCACTTAGAAATAGTTTGTTTTGACACAGGCTTGCCCTGAGAACTCAAAGCAAAAGAAACAAACAACTGCTGAGACTGCCTAAAATCCTTAGTCCTGCTTAAATAATAACGCAACTGCCTGTGTACATCTAAAGTGTGCAAAATCTTTTCCCCTTATTTTGGGGATCTGCATAAAAGGTAGGCAAATGAATAGTTTGGTTTAAAGCCACACTAGAAACCACTTTAGGCATAAAGGAAGGATTAGTCGTAAAGATACCCTATCCTTATGAAAAATCAGGAAAGGCTCAACTGCCATAAGGGCCTGCAATTCAGACACCCTTCTTGCAGATGTAATGGCTAACAAAAAAGCAGTCTTCCATGACAAATATCTCAATTCAGCAGTAGCTGCAGGCTCAAAAGGTTGTAAAGTGAGTTTCTCCAACACAAAATTGAGGTCCCAAGCAGGAGTAGGAGCTCTACGTGGGGTCTTATATTCTTTGCCCTCTAAGAAATTGCTTGAACAAAGGATGAGAAAACAATGGTGGGTCACAATCATAGTGAGCTGAAATTGCTGCAGCATGAATCTTAATGGAAGAGAAAGACAAACCTTTGTCCAATAACTCAGTAAGATATTGAAGAGCCACACTCAAATTTGGCTCAGAAACATCCAAATCCTTTGCTGCACACCAAAATAAAAATCTCTTCCATTTTCCCATGCACACTTTCCTTGTACTAGGTCTTCTGGCTTCCATAATCACATTCAAAACTTGTTGAGGAAGCTGAGACCTGCTATGGTTCAAAACAGAATATGCCAAGCTGTTAGATGAAGAGATTGAAGCTTGACATTGAGCAGATGCCCGTCCTTCTGAGACAATAGGTGTGGAATCAAAGGTAAGGGCCATGGAGGCTTCCTTACCAGACTCCTCAGCAATGGGTACCAGTGCTGCCGAGGCCAATCTGGAGCTATTAAAATCATCCTTGGCTTGTCTTGTCTGACCTTTAGAAGTACCTTTGGGAGGAGAGGCAGAGGTGGAAAGGCATACACATGAAGATTTTTCCAACTGAAAGAAAGAGCATCCACTTTCCAGGCTGTGTGATGAAACCTTTCGCAAAACTTTGGCAACTGGTGGTTTAGTGGAGAAGCGAACAGATCTATGTCTGGAGTTCCCCATGACACTGTCAATGTCTGAAATACATGAAGATCCAGTTTCCACTCGGGGGTATCCATGATTTGCCTGCTTAATACATCTGCTAAGGAGTTCTGTGCTCCTGGCAGAAACCTTGCTTGAAGATTCAGCTGCAAGCTTAACGCAGTCTCCCACAAAATCATTGCTTGCCTGCATAGAGGATAAGAATGTGTTCCCCTTGTTTGTTGATGTACCACATGACAGTTGTGTTGTCTGTTAGAATCAACACCTGCCCTGGAAGAAGTAAATCCTTGAAAGCCAGTAATGCAAACTGGACTGCTAACATCTCCTTCATGTTGATATGTAGATGCTGCAGTCTGGCAGGCCACTTGTCTTGTATCCACTTTCCATTCAGATGAGCTCCCCAAGCTGTGTCTGAGGCATCTGTCGTTAGAATCTGACTTGCCTCTGGCCGGGTCACACAGAGTCCCTTGTTTAGGTGACATTCCTGAGCCCGCCACAAAAATTCCTTTTGAATGCAAGGTATTATTTGAATGACAGTGTCCAAATCCTGGCAGTGCTGTGTCCATACATTTTTGAGATACCATTGTAGCTTCCTCATATGCAGTTTGGCATTGGGAAGTACCAGAATACAAGATGCCATGAACCCTAAGGCTTGAAGGACTGTCCTTGCAGTCAGCCCGGACTGATGAGATAGTTGATGGAAGTAAAGAGAAAGATTCTTTTGCTTGTCCGGGGTTAAAAAGGCCATCTGGGTTGCTGTATTCAGTCTCACACCCAGAAAGCACATGTCTTGAGAGGGTACTAGACTGGACTTTATTTCGTTCACAGAATACCCTAGGCATCTTAGCACTGCTATCACATATTCCAAATGCTGAAGAAGCACGCCCTTCCTTGAGCCAGAATCAGGCAATCGTCCAAATAAGGATAGATTTGTATTCCTTTTAGCCTGAAGAAAGCTATCACTGGAGCCAGAACCTTTGTGAATACTCTGGGCAGTAGATAAGCCAAAGGGCAATGCAGAGAACTGATAATGAGAATTCCCAGCTCGAAAACGCAGATATTTCCTGCAAATTAGTCTGATAGGAACATGAAGGTAAGCTTCCTTGAGATCCAAAGTTACCATCCAGTGATCTTTGCCCAGCAGAGGTAAAAGCTGTTGTAACGACAACATCTTGATCTTGGGAATGTCCAGATAAGTGTTGAGGATAGACAGATCCAAAATTGGTCTCCAAGTGTTCCCCTTTTTGGTACTAGGAACAGGCGAATAAAATCCTAGGCCCCTTTCTGGCACAGGAACCGCTGAATGGCCCCTATTTGGAGCAACAGAGAAATTTGCTTGTGAGCCTCTTTCCTTTGTTGAGGAGGAATGTCTGGCATGCCTTTGAAAGGAGGCAAGGTATGGAAATAAAACCTGTAACCGTGGTGAATGATATCCAATACCCATCTGTCTTGGGTAATTAAACTCCAGTTTTCTTTGAAAAGTGCCAACCTTCCTCCCAAAGGTGCTGCCAGACGAGAAGATTCTGGCAGCTGAAAAGGCAGGTCATTGTGTCTGTTTACGAAAGGACTGACCCCTGCCCTCACCAGAAGACTGAGCAGGTGAACTCCTGTTCTAGGCCTAAAAGAACCTTGAGCGCTGCGTCTACCACGCCTAGACCTACTCCTAGACTGGGAATCATAAGCAGGATATGTCCACCCCTTCGTATGCCAATTTCTACTAAACTTGGAGGCTGAACCTGCAAAAATCTTTAACAGTCTGCATAGACTTAGCCTTGTCTTCCATTTTCTTTAGAACTGCTTCCACAGGCGAACCAAACAACACATCAGATTGTAAAGGAGCATCTAAAATCCTTGTTTTCACATGCTCAGTTAAATTCTGATCCCTCAACCAGGCGTGCCTGCGAAGAACCGAACCAGTGGCAGCCACCCTCGAAGAGGCCTGCACAGCATCAAAACCACATTGCAAAGAATGCTTACCCACCTGTTCAGAAACATGAACTAAATCCTGCAACTCTTTACACTCAATACCTTCCGCCAAAGCATCTACCTTAGACTTTAATTGTGAAAGGAGATAATTTTGGTATTTCAACATGTGAAACTGGCAATTCAAAGCTCTCATGGCCAAAGTGGAAGAAGTATACACTTTCTTTCCCCATCTATCCAAAGCCCTAGCCTCTTTATCTGGAAGAACAGGATTTTTAACAACAGAAGCCTTAACACCTTTAGGCCCCTGTGAAACAGTTTCTGGGTCTGCCCTAGGACTCTTAAAAGATACTTATGAGCTTCAGGCACCCTATAATATCTATCCGGTTTAACTGGAGCAGGAGGCAAAGAGTCAGGGTTCAGAGAAGCCTCTGCAAAACATCCTCTACCACATCTAGAACAGGAGGTATAGCTAAAGGCCTATGCTGGGGTAGAAACAAAATTCCCTAAGCCTTTTCCTGAATCGAGAAATCCTGACCTTCCCATTTGAAATGCTCCCTCATGGAATGAAGAGTCTCTGAAAATGAAAAATCCTCAGGAGGAGAAGCAGAAGGAGTAGAATCATCTACATCAGAATCAGAGTAAGGGGAATACTCCTGCAAGTCTTCAGTCAAGACTCAGAAGCATCCGAACACTGCTCAAAACTCCCAAGCTCAGGTTCCACCCTAGGCCTCTTATCAGGAGGGGGCATAGAACCTCTAATCATTGTAATCAAATCTTCTGCCATCTTAAGCATATGCTTCTTAGGTACAGACCCTGAAGAACTAGGGGTAACTCCTGAAACAAAACCTGGCCTGCCCCTGGGAGAAGCCTTGGAAACAGCAGGAGGGCCTAACCACCTTAGGAAGGGAGGGAAGAACAGCTACCTGAGAAGCCCCTTCCGCCTGGCCTACCTCCTGAGAGGTCACATCTTGCAGTAATAAAGTTTCTCCCTGGGATTCCAAAGAAATTTCTGGCTGAACCCCTGGCTCCACCGAGCCCTCTAAAGAACCTACGTCCGGGACGGACGGTTCTTCCCGCCTAGGCTTTGCTGTTTTGTCCTTGGGCTTTTTGACGAAGCGACGGAGCATCCGACGGCATTTTATAATTACACCGCATCCCAAAAACTAACCTGGCACAATCTAATCTTCTCTTTATAGTGCGTTTGTTAAATCTAGCACAAGAGCGACAGCCAACAACGTCGTGCTCAGGCCCTAAGCAAGGTATACACAAGGTATGGTAATCCCTATGAGGTATCTGTTTCCCACAAGAAATACAGTTAATCACTTTTTCTGACATCCGGTAAAATACTGAGGCAAGAAAAAAACAAAATAATCCCCAACGGGTACTTAGCCAACTTGGATTCGGTCTGAAACTCCGACTTCGGAAAATCTCAGAACGCCAACCTGCACTTGCAAAACTGCTTCTGCATCGGACCATGCGGCAAAAAAGACTGAGGATATGACGTCGGTCATGCGCATTTGCGTCCTGACGTCAGACTAATGCGCCTTGACCGACGTCAGCCATATACTTTGGTATTCGGGCCGACTGGGACAGCGGACTACCCAAGTGTTAGCAGCAATGTGGTATGAAGAACATCATCCAACTTATAATGCTTGGTAAAAAGCGTTGAACGAAGACCAACTAGCAGCTTCCAAGACAGTTTTAGTATCCAGATCCTTGAGGGAAAAAAAAAACACCAGAAGCGCCCACTGCCATGGTAGAATAAGCACAAACAGAAGAGGAGCACTGCTTGCCCTGAAGAGAATAAAAAGAAAATAGCCTTAAGAGATCCAGGAGGAGATGGTTTGCTTAGAAATGGCCAAACCCAATTTCCTGACATGAAAGGAAACAAAAAGCTGCTCAGATTTTCTGATGCGTTTTGCCTTATCCATGTAATATCTGCACTAAATCCAAGGTGTGTAGTACCTTATCATTAGTAGACTGTGGATAAGGAAATAAGAAAGCAAGATGAATAGACTGACTCAAGTACAAATTATTAACCACCTTGGGTATAAAAGGATGGTAAAAAAAAAAATCGAAAAAGTAGGAACCGCCATGAGGGCTTGGAGTTCAAAACTCTCTTGGCAGAAATAAGAGCCACTAACAATATAGTTTCCAAGTACAATGTTGCAGGGAAGAAAAACGGCAGGCTAAAAAAGGGGACTGATTAATTCAATTTCTCAAGAACAAAATTAAATTCCCAAGGAGAATGAATATGCTTTCTTGGGATCCCATTACGAAGGACACCTTTTAGGAATTGTTTGATTTCAAGAAGAAGCAAAGTGGACTCAGAGGCACACAGGCAGAAATGGCCAAAAATTAGCTTTAACAGAAAAATATGCTAAACCAGACTCAAGCAATTCACATTCATGTTATTCTGCTGGGAACAGCTGTGACTTGCAATTTCTTTTAGTCAAGAGCCACGTGCAGTCATTATTAGGCCTCAGAGACTGTTTGAAAATGGGACTGCTTTCATTTAATAGTGAAGTTCACCATGTAAGCCTGCATGACAACAGCACAAATTTCACCCAAACTATTTTTTTCTGAGTATGCTGATATTTCTGCGGACAAACTAGGCAAACTACCAGTTGTCAGTTTGACCCAGAGGTCAGCCCAGTTTACAGACCAGCACAGAAAGTTCCAGTAGCTATACAGAATAGAATCAAAGCTGAGATAGACAAAATGGTGCAGCTAGGAGTAATTTGTCCAGAAGAGCCAACTGAATGGGTATCCTCCAAGGTAGTAGCTCATAAGAAAAGCTCAGATGATATCATAATTTGCATTGATCCAAGAGATCTGAACAAAGCATTAAAAAGACCTCATCATCCAATGCGCACAGCCGAAGAGGTTGCTGTCCTCATGCCAAACCTCATATTTTTTTTCTGTCTTAGATGCAGTGGGTTCATTTTGGCAAATGTTTGACCAAAAATCTTCATTCTTAACCACATTCAGTATGCCATTTGGAAGATACAGATTTCTGAAAATGCCATTTGGAAAAAATTCTGCCAGTCAGTGTACAATGGAGCAATTTTTTTCTGGATATCCCTGTGCTATTATAGTACATTATATTCTAGTAGGAGACAATGGTGAAGCTGAACATGACAAACCTTAAAAAGAGCAGCTGAAGTGAATCTTAAGCTGAATACTCAGAAGTGCAAGTTTAGGCTACAAGACGTTAGTTATGTTGGTCACTTGTTTATCTTCAGGCTTACATCCAGATCCTTCAAAGCAAACAGCAATTCTCAAGATGTCAGATCCAGATGATTTCCAAACCCTACAAGGTTCTCTTGGCATGGTCAACTATCTAGGCAAGTTCATTTCAGATTTAAGCCAACTTTTAGAACTGCTCAGAGAGTTGACAACTCTGATGTAATTTGGTCATGGTCAGAACAGCACCAAAGAGTATTTGATGTCCTGAAACAAAAAAATTGCCAACCCACCAACTCTCAGCTACTATGATGTTCACAAACCAACTACTCTTTCCTGTGATGCTTCTAAGTTTGGTCTAGGTGCAGTCAACCTTCAAGAGGGTAGACCAGTAGCCTATGCTTTAAGAACTCTTACCCAGTCTGAGATGCAATATGATCAGACTGAGAAAGAGCTCTTGGCAATTGTTTGCATGTTCGAAATTCGAGGATTACATTTATGGTCAACCTCTCTAGATCGAAACTGACCACCAACCTTTTGTTACCATTTTGAGAAAGCATATGCATACTGCTACAGCTATACTGCAACGCATGATGCTCAAACTGCAAAAGTACAATTTCAGTCTTGTTTACACAAAAGGCAAACTTCTTTATCTTGCTGATACCTTATCCAGATTGCCCGGAAAAAACAAAACAGCACAACAACGAGCAACTTGATTTTGAGGTCACGGAAGTGAGAAATTTTTCTTCCACACATCTTCATTAGCTCAGAACTCACAGCTTCAGATCCAATTCTCCAGAAGCTAAACCTTTATCAGTTGAAGATGGCCTTCTAAGCAATCTTGTTTATCAGTAGAAGTGCAGCAGTATTTTCCATACAAAGATGAGATTTTGTCAGACAATGGTATCACCATGAAAGCTCCTAAAGTGATTGTTCCAAAATTATTGCAACAGTATATTAAGATCTTGCACCAACAGTATATTAAGATCTTGCACCATGGCCACCCAGGAATGGATTCTACCAAAAGAAGGGAGAAAGGTCTAGTATTTTGGCCTTCTATGTCAAGAGATATTGAGAAAGTACTTTCACCTTGTTCTGTATGTAATAGTACAAAGCCACATCAACAGAAAGAACCACTTCAGTTAAGCCAGATTCCTGAACTACCTTGGTCGACAGCCACAGATATCTGAGTGGAATGGTCATTATTATTTGGTGTTAACAGACTCTAATTCAAATTGGTTCAAGATTGACCAACTGCCCGATCTAACTTCCAATACTGTCATTACTAAGTTGAAGCAACATTTTTCTGTCCATGGTAGTCCGCACAGAGATACTTCTGACAATGGTGCACAGTTTACAAGTCAGCAGTTAAAGAGATTTGCAGGAGAGTGGGACTGCTCACATTACGAGTCCTGAATACCCTCAGTCAAATGGGTTGGCTGAATGTGCAGTTCAAAGTGCAAAACAGCTGCTAGACAAATCCAGACGTAACAATAGCAATGTTTTTCTTAGCTTGTTAAATCTCAGAAACATTCCTCGTGATAAACATCTTGGTTCACCTGCCCAGAGACTTATGTCAAGACAAACCAGAACCACACTACCAATCAGCAGTAGTTTATTGGTTCCAAGTGCTAACAACAACAAAGCCGTAAAAGCCCAACTGTTGAAAAAGCATTTATCCCAGAAGTCTTACTATGATAAAACTAGCAAACCACTCCGTTCTTTACAAAAACAGGAGCTAGTAAGATGCAGACGCCAAAACGTTTTGATTGCATCGGATTTGTGAAAAGTTTGGGTCAAAAGCAGAGATCATACATTGTGGAACCACAAGGAATGGAATTTAGATGGGAATGGAAGCATTTGTTACCAGTGTCACAGCATCTTGCCTGTGACAAAGACTAGTTCTCAGAGCGACTTGTCCAATGTTCTTGTTCCAGAGGACATTCTGTCAGCAATCCCTGTTCCTGAGAAAATCCCTCAGACTCCTCAAGCAGAACATTCCTCAGTGACTGTCCCTGTTGCTAAACCCAATACTAACTATTATGTCACGATATCAGGTTGCATCTCAAAACCTACGTCCAGAAACACGGCAATCTGGACATGACTTTTTCTTTATTAGTGTCTGTATAATTACATGCCTATTGAAATGTCATTGTTTACATGAGACAGCTCAGTAAAGAGGGAGGATATAGATCAGTGTTTGTGATACACCTTTAAGAAGCTTTACAGTGAGTCAGCACATGCTTATACGTACTGAACAGGTACAAGCAACACTGCCATTTTGAGTGAGCAGCCAGAGTGTCAGCATGCAGTTAAGTAGTCAGTTAGTATGTTTTGAATGCAACCAGTGGGGCCATGTGGCATACAGGTGTCCACGGAGGCAAGGTGGGGAACAAAAGGTGAGGAAGCCAGTAAGTGGGAAAGGCAAAATGCCAATAGTAGGTTGTCTTGAGACAACAGGGGTACTAAACTACCATCCTGCAGATGTCCTAATAGGGAAGGATTTGGATGAGGCAGTACCATGTGCTTATGCAGTTACAAGCAATGAGGCTAGGAGAAAAGCATGTGGTTCTGGTAGCCTGGGGAAGACCCAGACAGACTGCATACTTGCAGCCAGGACTGCTGAGGTGGTTACTTCAGGGAGTGAGCTACTCTGTAGCAGCGAGACTGAAAGTGCACCACAGCTGCTTGTGGGTACTGATGCTCCCTTGGACAGAGTGGCTGCAAAGGGAGAGGTGAGTAGTAGTACCCAGGCTGACAGTGAAGCACAACTGTCAAAGGATGCCAGACTTCCTGTGGAAGGGGAGCAGGGAAGGGTTACAAGGAGAGAGTTGAGGCAGGCTCAGCTGTCAGACCCTACATTGCAAGGCCTGAGGCAGGTAGCTAGGAAGGCACCCGATTCTCAAGGAAAGGGGGAATCTGTATATTGGCACAAAGGGTTACTATACAGAGAGTGGACCCCTGAGGGAGGGCTAGACTGTGAGAGTACAGAAGTTGATAGTGCCTAGAGCCTACTGTCTGGCGCTTCTAGCCATAGCCCATGATGTTCCCTTTGCAGGTCATATGGGCATACAACGTACAAAGAGGCATATTATGCAGAACTTCTATTGGCCTGGAATTTCCAGAGATGTAACAGGGTACTGCAGGACCTGTGAGCAGTCCCAAAAGGTAGGCAAGGCAGGAGACAAGGTGAGAGCACCTTTGATGCCTTTGCCTGTGATTGAGGAGCCATTTCAGGGGGTAGCTATGGATATTGTGGGTCCTCTGAGGACCCCAAGTTCCACAGGGAAAAAGTATATCCTAGTGGTAGTGGATTATGCTACACCATACCCTGAGGCAGTGGCTTTGTCCTCCATTGAGGCAGAGAAGGTGGCAAATGCTTTGTTAGAGATTTTCAGCAGGTTAGGTTTCCCAAAAGAAATACTGACCGACAGAGGTGCCAGTTTCATGTCAGACCTGCTGGCTTGTCTGTGGACATCCTGTGGGGTGAAGCATGTGAAGAACACCCCCTACCATCCCCAGACTAATGGTCTTGTTGAGAAGTTAAACTCTACAATGAAGTCCATGCTACGGGCATTTGCAGATCAGTTTAAGAGGGAGTGGGACAAATATTTGCCCCATCAGTTGTTTGCTTACAGAGAGGTTCCCCAGGAATCCACAGGTTTTTCACCCTTTGAGTTGTTGTATGGGCATAGGGTGATGGGACTCTAGATTTAATTTGAGATGAGTGGGAAGGTGAGTGCAAGTCTTACAAAGAGTCTGTTGTGGCATATGTCCTAAACCTCAGGACAAGGCTCAGGGAAACGCACGGGCTTGGCCCAAGAGAACCTGGCAGAAGCCCAACAGAAAAAGGTGCGTTATGACAGGAAACTCGAGCTTGAGAGTATACTGTGGGCCAGCAGATAATGGTTCTCATTCCTGTCAGACCCAACAAGCTGCAAAGCAGCTTGGGAGGGACCCTACAAGGTTGTAAGAAAGGTAAGTCATGTTAACTACATGGTGGAACTGCTAGGCAGGGGCACAAATTGTACCATGTTAACATGATGAAACCTTACCATGATAGGGAGGCCATTGTGCTGAGCATTTGCAGTGGATTGCAGGAGGAGTCTGAGGGAGATCTGGGGGCTGATCTCCTCAGTTAGGCTCGGGGTAACACCGCAGTGGAAGGGGTAGCAATGTCCCAGTAGCTATCTCCTACCCAGGTTCGAAAAATCCGAGCAGTGTTACAGGAATATGGGGACATGTTCACTGGGAAACCAGGGTGCACCCACCTGGTGCAGCACCAGGTGGATACAGGACCCCAAAGACCTATTAGGCAGGCACCTTATAGGGTGCCTGAGACAAATCACAGACCCTGAGGAAGGAGGGTACAGGAGATGTTGGAACTAGGGGTGATTCAAGAGTCCAACAGTCCCTGGGCCTCCCTGGTGGTGCTGGTGCCAAAGTAGGATGGCAGCACCAGGTTCTATGTGGACTACAGGAAATTAAATAGTCACACAGAGTCAGATGCTTACCCCATGCCTAGGACAGATGAGGCCCTAGAGCAGCTGGGTGGGGCTAAGTATCTTACAACCATTGCTCTTACCAAGGGTTACGGACAGGTGCCCTTGACTCCCAGTGCTAGAGAAAAGTCAGCTTTTGTGACTTGTTGTGTGAGTTCACAAAGATGCCCTTTAGGATGAAGAATGCCCCAGCGACTTTCCAGAGGCTGGTAGATTGTATCCTAGCAGGAGGGTTTGCCCTTACTTATTTAGATGATGTTGCCATCTACAGCCATTCCTGGCCAAAGCACCTTCAGTATGTCAGGGAGGTGCTGGGCAGACTACAGAGGACAGGGTTGAACATTAAGCTGAGCAAATGTTAGGTGGGTATGGCAGAGGTCTCCTACCTAGGACAGAGTAGGGAGTGGTAAGATAAGGCCAGAACCTGCCAAAGTGGAAGCCATTCAGGCATGGCTTCAACCCGTTACTAAAAAGAAACAGGTGAGGGCATTTTTAGAGAAAGCAGGGTAAAAGTTCATCCCCAGTTATAGTAGCATAGCTGCTCCCCTCTGTTAGATATTATGAATATAAGGCTGCAATTAATTCTGTTGTAAATATGCTGAAAGATAAAGCATAGAATAAAAAGTTTGCTTGAATATATGTATAGAGTTTAGCAATGTAAAATGTGCATTCATACTGTATGTATAACAGACAAGACTTCTCTTCACAGCATCAAAAAGAAAAAGCCTAACAAAGCAATATTGGGAAGCAAGTATTATATGATTTTCTCATGTTTGCAGAACAAATATCTATCAACAGACATCCTTTTTTATAAACTCAGCAATACCAGATGTTTTTCCAGTAGGAACAGAACAGACATTTCCTTTCATACTTCTGTTATTCTGATTGCGTGCATTTGTACATCTTCACATCAGCAGAACTACTGACAGGACAATAGAAAAGTCTAAAAACAGACATTATGTGACTTCCCACAGAAGGCCAAAAAATATACCAAGAGGAAATAACATCTATGTGCGTGACTAGCACTCTATATAACAATTATAGTAGTTCAGTTATGTGACAAAGGGACAGAGAGAGGTATTTTGTAGAAGTCATCATTCATATCTGTAATGAAGGAAAACAGTTAGTTATGTACTCACCATAACGATCGATGTATGTGGTCCATCTCGCCTACATTCCTTACTCACGGGTTCGGAGCCGAGAATTGGCTGCGACTCAGCCAAATTTCTCTAGCACTAAGTCTCTAATTGATTGGGCTAACCCGGTATCCCAGAACGCACCTCGCCCTAGCCCCAGATCTTGTTTGCAATCATAACAATCACAACACTCGTAAAGTACAGTTTTGTACCTACCATAAATGTAGATGTCCGATAGATATGCAACTGCAGTCATAACATATGGGCTGTCCTGCCTCAGGCAGCCCTCGGTCGGCCGAATTCCAAAGTCTGGGTCCGGTGTCGGCTGGTGTTGCCTCTTCTCCGACGTCACAACGGCTGGAGTATAAAGGCATCAGCCGACGCCATCTTCTTCAGTGTTTCTTGCTCCAGATGTCAGGTGCCCACTTAGGAAGGCTAAATTTTGTAAATGGATAAAAAATAATCCCAAGCATGCACAACAGTAATAAATAGATACACCATAGGAGATACCCCCAGCTGAAGGGAAGAGGGGTAGTGACCCAAAAAGAAGGATACAGAGGGGTAGGAGGGTGGACTGCAGTTGCATATCTATCGGACATCTACATTTATGGTAGGTACAAAACTGTACTAGGTCCTTCAAGAATGCAACTGCAGTCATAACATATGGGTTGAATACCATAGCCAAGCTGGGGGTGGAAGGAACTATGATAAGGATGGTGTAGCTATAATCCCCTGCAGGACTGCTGAAGCAAAGCCTGCTCGGGATCTGGAGTATAATGGCAGGTGGTAGTGCTTGGTAAATGTATGCGCGGAGCTCCATGTAGCAGCCTCTAAAATGTCCTTTGTTGCCACTCCTCTTAGGAAAGCTGTGGAAGTGGCTATAGCTCTGGTGGAGTGTGGCCTAATATTGGCTGGCACACCTTTTCCATGAAAAGAATAGCAGAATCTGATGCAATGTCCGATCCATTTTGAAATTGTTTGGAGATTGCCTTTTCCTGTACTCCAGCAGCATAAGCTACAAACAGCTGGTCAGACTTTCTGGTGGTCTTAGTTCTGTCCAAGTAGTAGCGTAGTTGTCTGTGTATGTCCAAAGTATGCAGTAGTTTTCCCCCCCTATTTTGAGGATTGGGGAAGAATGTAGGCAGATGAATAGCTTGATTTAGAGACACCCTGGAAATAACTTTTGGCATGAATGTAGGATTGGTTCTTAGGGAGACTCTGTCTTGATGAAAAATGGAAGGGGGGGCACTGCCATGAGTGCCTGTATCTCCGAAACTCTTCTTGCAGAAGTGACTGCCAATAAGAAGGCAGTCTTCCATGAAAGAAATTGCATTTCTGAGGATGCTGCTGGCTCAAAGGGAGGAAGAGTTAGTTTTTCCAACACGTAGTTGAGGTCCCATGCAGGTACTGGCTGTTCTGGGAGGTTTAATATTCTTTATCCCTCTCAAAAACTGTCTTAGCAGAGGATGCGAAAACACTGGAGGGTCACAGTTGTATTTTGCTGAGATTGCTGAGGCATGAATCTTTATTGAGGAGTACGAGAGTCCAGTATGAAACAGTTCTGCCAAGTATTCCAATATCTGAGGAATACTCAGTAGTTCTGTGTCCTGACCCTTTTTGGCATTCCAGATGCTGAATCTTTTCCCCTTGGCTGAATAGGTTTTTCTGGTGGAAGGTCTGCGTGCTTCCAGCAAGATCTCTTGAACAGATTTGGAAAGAGAGTTAGGTGTTGAAGTCATGGAAGTCTCCAGGCTGTCAGATGCAGTGTTTTCAGGTCTTGATGTACAGTCCTGTAATTGTGTTGCGTTAGGAGCAGGGGCCATAGGGTCAGAGGCCATGGTTTGGTCCGAGTTATGGTCAATAGCAGTGGGTACCAGTGTTGCCTTGGCCAGTCTGGCGCTATTAAGATGCCTGTTGGTTGTTTGCCTTTATTTTCAGTATCACCTTGGTCAGCAGAGGCAGAGGAGGGAATGCATAAATTTTTAGAGAATTCCAGCTGAAGGAGAGAGCATCCGTTTTCCAAGCTAGAGGATGAGTCCTTGTGCAGAACTTTTTCAGGTGATGATTTAGGTGGGAAGCAAAAAGATCTACGTCCGGTATTCCCCATGTCCTTGTCAGCTGAGAGAAAATGTGAGGGTGTAACATCCATTCGTGTGGATCCATGAAGTTTCTGCTCAGGTTGTCCGCCAGTACATTGTCCTTGCCTGGTACAAACTGGGATTGTAAGTGTATCTTCAGGCTCAGGGAATTTTCCCAGAGAAGCATTGTTAGTCTGCAGAGGGGATAAGAATGAGTGCCTCCCTGCTTGTTTATGTACCACATGACAGTGGTGTTGTCTGTCCTTATTAGCAAATGTCCTTCTTGTAGTGATTTTTCGAAAGTCTCGATGGCATGTATCACTGCCAGCATCTCCTTTTGGTTTATGTGCAGATGTCTTTCCTTTGGCGTCCATAGACCTTGAATGCATCTGCCCTCCATGTGCGCCCCCCATCCATGGTCTGAGGCGTCTGTTGTGATCATTTGGCCTGCTTGAGGTCTGTTGAAAGACATGCCTTTGTTTAGTTGACTGGCTTGAGCCCACCATAGAAATTCCTTCTGCAGGAATGGAATAAGTGGGATTATGTCCTCTAGGCTGTTGCTGTGTTGAGACCATAAGTTTTTTTAAATACCATTGCAGCTTTCTCATATGAAGTCTTGCCAAAGGTATCAGAATACAAGATGCCATGAAACCCAGGGCCTGCAGGATTTTATTTGCAGTCAGCTGGGAAAGCCTTGCTAGGCCTTTGAAGTACTCTGGTAAATGCTGCTGTTTTTTCCTCTGTGAGGTAGGCCATTTGTGTTTCCGTGTCCAGTTTGGCTCCTAGGAATGTAATCTGTTGGGATGGTAGTAATTTTGACTTTTGAATGTTGACTGTGTATCCCAAGGCCTGCAGTAGATGCATGACATAGTCCAAATTCCCTTTTAAGGTTTGTTTGTTGTCTGCTTGTATGAGGCAGTTGTCCAAGTAGGGGTATATTTGAATCCCCTGCTGTCTGCAGTGTGCCACTACTGATGCCAGGCATTTCGTGAACACTCTGGGCGCAGTAGACAAGCCAAACGGCAATGCTGAGAATTGATAATGCTCTGTTCCTGCAAGAAATCTGAGGTATCTTCTGCAGCTTTGTCTGATTGGGACATGCAGGTATGCCTCCTTGAGGTCCAGAGTGACCAGCCAAGACCCCTTGCCCAGCATGGGAAGAAGCTGCTGCAACATCAGCATTTTGAACTTTGGCACAATGAGAAAAATGAGGAAAGTGTTCAGATTTGACAAGTCCAATATGGGTCTCCATTTGTTTTCTTTTCTTGGAACAAGGAACAGTCCTGAATAAAATCCCTGGCCTTGCTCCTGAGGAGGAACCCTTTCCATTGCTTTTATACTTAATAGCTTGGAAACTTGAGAGAGTGCCTCTGCCCTTTGATGATGTGGCAGGTTTGGCATGCCTTGTCTTATTGGTAATGTGTGGAAGTGGAATCCGTAGCCTTTGTTTATCAAATCCAGAATCCAACTGTCTTTGGTTAAGATATGCCAGTTTTGTGAGAATAAAGCTAATTTTCCGCCCAAAGGTGCTTCTCTTTGAACCTTTGTAGGCGGTAAAATAAGAAATCTAAGTCATTGTGATTGTCCCTGTGGTGCAGCTGAACTGTCTGGCGCCACTTCTTTCGATTGGAGGTTGCCGTTGGCGGCCTGTAAGATCCTCGTGTTGTCCTCTACCCTGGCTCGTCTGCTTTTCCCCTTTGAAACTTGTCAGAGCGGAAGGACCAATTCTTTGAGGGCCAGTTTCTGCTGAATCTGGGTGGCTGAACCTGAAGAAATCCTTTACTGTCTGTATTGACTTTGCTTTTTCCTCTATGGATTTCAATACATCTTGTGCAGTAGCACCAAAAGCTTTGTTTCTCCAAAGGTGCATCCAGTAACTTTACTTTAACATGGTCAGGCAAAGATTGATCCTTCAACCAAGCATGTCTTTACAGCCCCAGTCATAGCTGCCCTACATGAAGCTTCCAGTGCATCATAACCACACTGCAGAAAATGGTTATTAACCTGCTGAGTGCTATGTATATGATCCTGCAGTGCCTTTTTATCAATAGGCTCTGAGGAGGCTACCTTTTCTGTAAATCATCCAGGAGAAAATCTTGGTACTGAAACATGTGAAAGAGGCAGTTAAGAGACCTCATGGCTAGGGTAGTAGAGGTGTATACCCCATCTCTCCAGGGACCTTGCTTCTCTGTCAGCTGGCAGTGGGTTTTGGCAGAGGAGGAAGCCACTCCTTGGGGCCCTGTGAAATAGTTTCTAGATCCACAGAGTGGGCCTTAAAAGGTGCTTGTGAGTGTCAGGGACCCTATAATATCTGTCCGGCTTGACAGGAGCAGGGGGAAGAGAGTCAGGGTTGACACTGGAGTCAGAGAAAACATCATCCAAAACATCCATAACTGGAGGGATAGCCAGAGGTCTGTGCTGGGGGAGCTTGAGGAAAGAAGCCTTTTCCTGGAGTCAGAGAATTCCTGACCCTGCCATTGGAAATGTTCCCTCATGGAATGCAGAACTTCTCCAAATGAGAAATCCTCTGGAGGGGAGGCAGAGGGAATAGATTCCTCAGCATCAGAGTCCTCGTAGGCCTGGAAGGGTTTTTCTTGAGTGTCAGAGTGCTCAGAATCCCCAGAGGCTTCATCGAATCCGCCTGCTCAGTTCTAGGTCTTTTCTCTGCAGGTGGCTGAGAACCCCTGTCGGATGAGGCTGAGACCCCTGATAAGGAAATAAGATCTGCAGCCAGAGACATGATCTGCTTATCAGAGGAAGGGGCCTGGGCAGGTTTAATATGGGCCTTGGCCTGACTGGCGGCCTTAAAGGCCTTGATGGACATGGAAACAGGAGGCCTAGCAGCCCCATCGCAGGTTACCTTGTCCACAGGGATGGTGTCAGGTAGATCCAAAACTTGGTTCGGAGGAAAATCAACAACCGGCACCGGAGAGGTCTCGAGACCCGAAGTCGTGTTAAGCGCTATTGTCGGCCTGGGCGGTAGATTTACCACTTCCGAAGGAGCCGGAGCGCTAGTACAGGGTTTAGGAGAAACATCGGTAGTGGACGTGGGCCGAGGATGTCGGCCCCGGCCCTTGCGTTTTTTAGCAGATTGGGTTGTCGGTTGATCCGACAGCAAGATATACTCAAAAGATTCACTGAAGAAGTCCTCAGCGAATTCTGCCCGGCGCCTGAGAGTGCGTTTATTAAAGCAGGCACAGGCAGCACAGGCCGATGTAATGCCGAATGTCTGGGCCCAGGCAGGAAGGCAGAGAATGGAAGTCCTTATGAGGTATTTGTTTACCACAAGACAAACAATTATTAACTTTCTCAATTTGTTCTGACATCGGCTGAGGCAAGAATAAATGTTGGTACTTATCTTTAGATGACTACTGAAAACACAGGAGCTGACTGACCGGCACTTGCGAACTGCTTCTGCTTCGGGCACCGCGGCAAGAAAGACTGAAGATGGCGTCGGCCGATGCCTTTATACTCCAGCCGTTGTGGCGTCGGAGAGGAGCGACCAACACCGGCGCTGACCCAGACTTTGGAATTCGGCCGACCGAGGGCTGCCTGAGGCAGGACAACCCATATGTTATGACTGCAGTTGCATTCTTGAAGGACATCCTATACTCAAACACCGGAAAAAATTCCAGCCAGATAAGGGAACCAAATCACTGACCTTGAAGGATCCGCAGAGCCAATATTCTTCCAAATCCTTTAGGAAGGGGGCAGGTGGGAGGGTACGTAGGAATGTAGGCCAGATGGACCACATACATAGTTATGGTGAGTACATAACTAACTGATGTTATGTGGTCCTATCTCACCTACATTCCTTACTCACGGGACAGTGTCCTCAGCACCTCTATCCTGGGAGGCTCATAAGAAGATATTCCTGAGAACCGTGGAACCAAAGGAAGCCCGGCCCCTAGAAGCCACGTCCAGCTTGTGATGAGTAATAAAAGTGTTGGGAGAAGCCCAAGTGGCCGCAGCGCAAATCTCATCCAAGGAAAGCCTAGCATGGAAAGCTACTGATGTAGACATAGCCCTGGTAGAATGAGCCTTGACGGGAAAGGGTAAAGTTCTGTCTGCTGATGAGTAGATGAATGAAATACAATCTTTGATCCATTTTGAAATGATGCACTTGGAAATAGGACAACCTGCTCTGTTCTCTGAAAAGGACACAAACAGTTGATCAGATTTCCTAACATGCTTAGTCCTATGTAAATAAAATCTCAGTTGTCTGTGCACATCCAACTGATGAAACCTGAACTCTGCTTTATTGGAAAAGTTCGGAAAAAAAACAAGGGTAGCTCAATAGATTGACTAAGATTGACAGCGGATGACACCTTCGGAAGGAAGGACGGGTTAAGCTTCAGGGAAACTCTGTCCTTATGAAAGATCAAATATGGAGGCTTAATGGACAAGGCTTGAAATTCTGATACCCTCCTGGCCAATGTAATGGCCATTAGAAAAGCCGTCTTCCAAGATAGGAATTTTAAGTCGCAAGTGGCAGCCGGTTCAAAGGGTGGTGACGTAATAGCTTGTAGCACAAGGTTCAAGTCCCATGGCAGTACAGGTTCAGAAACTGGGGGATGAAGTAACCAAGCGCCTTTTAGAAAGGCTTTAGAGAGTTTGTGGCCCATAAGAGGGCTCATAAGATGTGTGAAAATTGGAAATTGCAGCCAACTGTACTTTAATGGTAGCGGGCGAGGAGCCCTGATGGAACAACATGGCTAAAAAATCTAAGACCGATGGAATAGGGGCTGTGAAGGGGTCCAAACCTTGGGCCTGAGCCCAAATGGAGAATCTCTTCCATTCGCTGGAATAAATCTTCCTGGTGGAAGACTTATGAGAAGAAGACAAGATGTGCACCACTTCAGGTGAAAAGGAATGTCACCTGACTAGCGACGGAAGTGTAGCAGCCAGGCTGTCAACCTGAGAGTTCGCAGGGATGGATGAAGTTGTCCTGACATGTGAATCAGGAGGTCCGGTACTAGGTCCAGAGTCCACGAACAGTCCAGTGCGTACCGTTGAAAAAAAGGGAACTATATTTGTCGAGGCCAGTGTGGAGCAATAAGGATCATCCTGCTTCCCAAGGATATGGCTTTCTGTATCACTCTTGGAAACGAAGGGAAAGTGTAGACCAGACCGGGGGGCCAATCGTGAGCTAGAGCGTCCCTGGGTAATTCCCCCTGTGGGGGGATCAGAGTGAAGTACTTGCTGCATTTGGCACTGAGGGGGCAAGCGAAGAGATCGCAGCAAGGCTGACCCCACCTTTTGAAGATCTGAACCGCCACTCGGTTGTTCAGGGACCACTCGTGAGGCATCAGAATAGCTCTGCTTAGCCTGTCCGCTATCACGTTGGACTTCCCCGGAATGTGCGTTGCCACTAGAAACTGTTGGGAAGACACTGCCCACTACCACACTCACATGGCCTCTTTGCAGAGGGGATAAGATTTGGTTCCCCCCTGCTTGTTCAGGTACCACACTACGGACATGTTGTCCGAGTGAATTGCAATCGTTCCCAGAGCTCTCATCTCTAGAACATTGATGTGCAAGTGTACCTCGTGATCTTGCCAGGGGCCTTGGACCGTCCTGCCTAGATAATGCCCCCCCACCCCATCTGGGAGGCGTCCGTGGTCACCGTGGCCACTGGAGACATAGGAACCAAGCTCCTTCCTCTGTCCAGATTGGAGGAGTGTAGCCACCAGAGGAAGTCCTGTTTGCATCACTCCGTGAGAAGTATCAAGTGGGAAAGAGGAAGCTTTTGAAAGGACCACTGAACCGACAGGAGCCACTGTAGGATCCACATGTGTAACCTGGCCACAGGTACCAGCACGATGGTGGAGGCCATGGATCCCAAGAGCTGAAGAACTAACCTGGTCTGAACTTTGAGGGGCAACAGTGTGTGGATCTGAGACTGCAACACTCTTATCCTGTCCTGTGGCAGAAAGGCGCGCATTTGAATAGAGTCTAGCTCTGCGCCTATAAAAACAACACGCTGTGAGGGCTGCAAGGCAGACTTTTCCCAGTTCAAAGTAATTCCTAGTTCAAAGTAATTCCTAGACGTTGGCAAAGTGGGATGGTCGCCCCCCTGGCTTGGACGAGCAGATGCCTGGTGGGGGCAGCGAGAAGCCAGTCGTCCAGATACGGAAACACCTGGAATCCTAGACGTCTCAGGTGAGCTGTCACCACTGGCAAACACTTGGTAAACACCCTGGGGGCTGTGGTGAGACCAAAGGGCAGGGCACGAAACTGGAAGTGACTGGCTCCTAGCCAGAAGCGTAAATGACTCCTGGATGCCTTCTCCATTTTGATGTGGTAGTAGGCATCCTTGAGATCGATGGAGCACATCCATACTCCTTTCTCCAGCAGTGGAAAAAAAGGACTGAAGTGTGACCATTCGGAACATGGACTTCAGAATGTAGTGATTCAATCGACTTGAGATCCAGAATGGGTCTCAGGTCCCCTGTCCGTTTCAGCACCAAAGAGAGTCGTGAGTAAATTCCTGATCTGACATGGTCTGAGGGGACTGGCTGGACGACTCCTTTTTCTAGCAGCTTTGCAACTTCTAGTGCTGCTTGATCCCATTGACTGGGTGGGATGTCCAGGATCCTTCTGACTGGAGGGGGTGTCAACGCAAAGGGAATAGCGTAACCTCCGGTAACTATTCGGAGCACCCAACGATCCTGGGTGATGCTTTCCCAGGCTTCCGGATTCAACGAAATTTGGCCCCCGACTGGCTCCGGAACAGCACAGTCAGGCAACACCTCAGGAACGCTGGAAGGAAGAACTGCGAAAGGAATCGCGGTCTCCCGAGTTGCAGGGGCCTCCACTGCCTCTAGGATGGTGTTTTCCGGCATAATTCCCCCCCCTCTGCCTCTGGAGAGGGACTCACCTTGAGCTGCGGGAAAGGATCTCAGACTTTTTGAACCACATCTTCCCTCCTCTCTGAGCCTTGGGATAAGGCCTAGAAGGGAGAGAAAAATGGGCCCCTATGGCACATAAGGTCTTTCCCTCCTGTTCGCATCTGGTGAGGGTGTCTTTCACTTTGGGTCCGAAGAGAGAGGACCCATCAAAGGGGGCGTCAGTGAAGGAAGACTTAAAGGCCTCCGCAAAATGACACAGGCGCATCCAGGCTTGCCTTCTGAGAGCTACGCCTGAGCTAGCTGCCCTACTCGCCCCTTCGGCTGCATAAGGTATGAGCCTCAGACGAGTTGACAATGGACCCTAGGGTAGACAACTGGGCGTTAACAGTTTGTGCTACCGCCTCAGGCATGTTACCCGTCAGAGTATCTCCTAGCTCCTTCAGGAGATCTCTTTGGAGCCGAGTGAAATGACAGAGGTAATTCAACGACCGTAAGGTAAAGGTCGCCGAAGACAGGGTACACTTCCCATACTGGTCCATACTCCTGGACTCCTTGTTAGGAGGGTGGACTGAAGAAGAAGCCTCTGCAACTTCCTGCAGAGTGGCTGCCGCCACCAACACAGCATCTACCGAAACCCCTTTGGTAAAGAACTCTTTGCCCGGGGGAGCAGACAGGAACTTGTTTGGACGTCTGGGCACTGGTTCCAGGGAATCAGGGTTCTCCCACACCCTTCAACAAATCAAGTCCAGGAGTTTGTTGAACGGTGGAGACACCCAGGAGGCGGAGGGTTGAGCTCCGAAGGCCTTGAGGAATACCGACTCCTCCTCAGAAGGGGTCTTGGAGGGCCAGTCGCCTCTCTGTCTCAAAATCTCCAGGTTGTCGGAGAAAGACATCGGAGGATCCCTCTGATTCCTCGAGGTCGGTATCGGAAGAGAGTGACTCGTCCTGGGAGTCGATGTGTTCCTCTTGCAAGACTTCTTACTGGGAGGCTCCTCAGGCACCAGCTGAGGGGCCCTCAGAAAGTAGGGGACCGCTCAAGGGGGTATCCCCAGACCCAGAGGCTCTAGCCGGGGTGTAAGGGGACGGAGTGACCGATCCATGTGATGTTCCCGACGACCTGGCCAGGGCACTCCTCATGGCCTCGAAGGCCGGTCCCCCCAAGTCAGAGGACCGACCGGAGTCGAGATTCCCCGAGCCGAAGCACCGAGAGGGAGGCTCGGAACCAACAGGAATCCCGAGGTATCCCCCTCGGGTCCGACTGAGAAAACCCGAATGCCGAAACCAGAGGACAGAGCCGACCTGGTTGGAGCCGAAGCCGGCTCCGATAGACTCACCTGGGGTATCGGAGCTGACACCAGAACATCACTCGGCACGGAGCACTCCGGCTCCGACGACACATGGGTGTTATGAGAAGGAGGAATCATCGGTACAAGAATGGGAGCCGACTGGGTCGGAGCCGAAAACAGTTTTGCTAACACTGGCAACTGTAGGAGCTTCTGGACCACCCTATCCACATCCAAATCAGACAGCCTAGAGGATTTGGAAGAAATAGAAGGAGATCTAGATCTCCCGACTAGAGACTCATGCCTGACACTGGGTGACCTGCTCCGAAGAGGTTCCAAAAGTATCGGAGCCGAGGTAGACTCCAGTACAACAGATACCTCCTGCAGCCCCAAGGACAATGGAGCCGAGGAGGTAGTATCCATTTCCGAGTCCTTCTCCTTCGGCCCAGAGGACAGTGGCACAGAGGATGTAGTATCCATTTCTGAGAACTTTTCCTTCGGCCCCGAGGACAGTGGAGCCGAGGAGGAAGTATCCAATTTACAAACCTTCTCCGATGGCTCTGAAGAAGCAGACGGAGCCGGAGATCTTTTCTTGGCCTTAGGAGGCTTAGACTTGGTACTAGAAGGCGGAGATGACTCCACAGCCTCCTCAAAAGAGGGCTTGATCACACCCTTCAAAATCAGTTTATTTTTACGTTCCTGCAGTACCCTACAGCTAAAAACATGACAGAAACTGCAGGACTCTTGCAAGTGAATAGCACCAAGACAATAAACACAGATAGAGTGCCCATCTGTAATGGACATTTTATAGCCACATTTTGTACACTTCTTAAACCCAGAGGGTTTATGTTCCTTTAGTTCTTTCGACATAGCAAGCAACCGCGCCACACACAGAGTCAAACACAAAAGGAGGGCGGGAAGACCAACAAGCACTTAAATGTACAAGGAAACTCTACTTAAACGCTTCCTAAAAGGGAGTTAACCACTAACACAACAGCACAACACAAGGGAACACACTGGAGAGAACTAGGTCCTCTAACTTAAACGGGCCTAGCCCACGAAAACAGTAGGGATACCACAAAACACTAAACTCTCAAAACCTCACGCAACAACTAATCAGGTACAAAGTTAGCTATCACAATAGCTTTTGTCAAAAGGAAGACTGCTAAAACACAAAGTATTTTAAAAGGGTACTTAGCCACAGCCAAGCGAGACCACGTCCTAACTACGAGCGGCAAATGAGATCTGGGGCTAGGGCGAGGTGAATCCTGGGATACCGGGTTAGCCCAGCCAATTAGAGACTTCGTGCTAGAGAAATTTGGCTGAGTCGGAGACGATTCTTGGCTCTAAACCAGTGATGTAGGCGAGATAGGACCACATAACATCTTTGTAAATATATGCTACAATCTGACAGAAAGAGTACGTGTCGTTTGTTATAAAATAAGTTATTTGTAACTGTGCTTATAGCTGCAAAATATATTTCTTTATCAGTGTGCAATTTGAAAGGCTTGGTGCTTTAAACAGACTACAGATGGAGCCATGCGAAGCTCTGTGTCTCTGATTCAGCAGTAAACTGACTGTGTGTCTTAAGAAGACTTTGGATCCAGCACAGCATAGGAGCAGAGCACGCAAATTAAAATAAAATTTTCACCCTCACAGACCTGAAAAGGGAGAACAGGCCAGATAAGGTAGTGTGGAACCCAGCATGTGAGCAGGCATTCCAGAAGCTTGAAGAAGCTTTGGGAGGACCCCCTATGTTAGCCAGTCCAGATTACAGCAAAAAAATTGTTGTGCAGGTGGAGGCTTCAAACCATGGGGTGGGGGCTGTACTTAGCCAGATGGGGAAGAGCACCTAGTGGTTTATCTCAGTCGTAGACTCCAACCCAGGGAGGAATGCTATGCAGCTACAGAGAAGGAATGTCTAGCCATAGTATGGGCACTGCAAAAACTTCAGCCTTATCTGTATGGAAGGAAATACACTTACGACAGATATAACAGATCACAACTTGCTAACATGGTTAAACAAGAGTCAGCCAGCAAAATGCCAAGTTGCAACCCTAGACTCCATCTTAGCAAGCATATATTTCGGTGCAGCACCGCAGTGGGAATAGCAATGCCAATCCAGATGGGCTCTCAAGACAGGAAATGGGGTAGGTACACTCAGATAGACCTAACCCTCTCAAACTGCGTTTTTCAAGGGTCACTTGAAAAACTAGCTTAAGTTCTCGGGGGGGGGGGGGTGAAGATTGGTAGAGATGGGTGAAGGCTGCCAGCCTAGCCAGATAGAATTGTGCAGATAATTATATCATTTGTAAATATAAATGTTGAACTTGAAACAATGTGGCAACATTGCCCCTCTGCTGTAATGAAAGCTAAGTCAATCATTTTTTGTTGGTCCTTTGAAATTAAAATCACTTTATGTCTGTTCCTTTGAAGTTAGAATTTGGAGTTGATGAGTCTGGAGTAAGCATCCTGCCTATTGTTTTAAGGCTAAAGTTAATGACCAGAATTTACATGTGGAATGTCCTTTATTGCTCTAAGTGTAAAAGAATGTAAATGCAGTTTTTGTCAGTCAGCCTGGGAACACCAGGAAAGTGCAAAAGATGATGTAATGTTTTATCAGAACTGCAGTTTCAATTTAAACAGTGAGAACCACAGATTATTAAGCAGTTTTGTCTTGATATCTAACTGACAGCACTGCCTTATGCTCTCTTTATGCAAGTAGTATGTTGGAACTGTGCTTTCTCCTAGAAGTAGCCAGGAATTAAAAAGATTAGACTAAGCGTTTTTCTGCGATGTCAGAACTGTACTACTGATTTATTTTAAGTATTTCGGTGTGATCTCTGAACTCTTTTGACTATCACTGTGTAGTAGAAAGTATTGTCTTATGGTTTTATTTATTTATTAAATATTTTAAAACCTTTTAACCGTGGCTGGTTTGTGTTGAGATAAGTTAAGCTCTACAGTACATTGCATATTTATAGAGTTTATTGTACAAAGCCACTCTAATAAGCCTTGACTGATTAGTCACACCAATTGGATAATATTACACAGTAATAATTGGACATCCTTTTAAGGGCCTTTAGGTAGCTGATATTAGCTGGGTGGTGGCAGCCGGGACTATCGTATAGTCTGGGTAAAAGGGGTACAGCTGGAGAACCTGTGCCAGGTTTCCCCAGAAGTGTGTGTGGTTGTATAAACTCTCATCTCAAAGTGTGTGTGTGTCAGCTACTTGGGCAGGGACACTAAGCACTTGTTGGACAGAGGGAGTGCTGGAGATTTTAGCTTGCCAAGCTAGGCTGAGATCTGGACCCTATAGCTGTGTCAGTGGGGAGTCTTAATTGGAGACCTGGGGAGCAAGGGAGCGACCAGCCCCAGACTGACTGTGATCTGTGTGCTCTTAAGGGAAATTGCATTTTACTGTGTGTATTTATTATCCTTTCCTCATATATGAGACGCCCTCTCTGGTGTTAGTGGTGAGGATTCAGGCTCCTTGATTGCTGGGCCAGGGCACGGGCATCACAGCCACCATTGAACCTAAGCCCCTCAACACTGATTCCGCCAATGGAAGATGAGAATGGTAGATCAGAGAGACATGCATCCTCAGGTTTTGTACTTTCTCCAAGGTCAGGAAGATTTTGCACTGCAATGTGTCTATCCTTGCCCCAATGTAGTCCATCACCTGGACAGAATTTAGAAGGGATTTAGGAAATAATCCCTGGTTTGAGAAAGTAAGACTCCTGGTGGGAGCAGTGAGGAGGCAATTGTCCAGGTAAGGATAGACCTGAATCCCCTGACGCCTCAGGTGAGCTGTTACCACTGCCATCACTTTGGCGAACACCCTGAGGGCTGTGGTGAGACCAAAGGGTAGGGCTCGAAATTGGTAATGACAGACTCCTAGCCAGACGTGGAGGAACCTCCTGGAGCTTTTGTGCATCTTTATGTGATAGTAAGCATTCTGGAGGTCTAACAAGCACATCCAGCCGCTCTCTTGCAGGTACAACATGATGGATTGTAGTGTGACCATCTGGAATTTCCGTTTGAGTAGAAGCCTGATCAGGACTGATCTTGGGAGACTGCTTCAATGGCTCGTTTTCCTAGCAGCTTGGAAATTTCCTGTGCTGCTACCTCCCTTTGCATGGATGGTATGTCCAGGAGGTGCTTGGGAGATTTGGGAGGAACCATAAAGGGGATAGAGTATCCTCTGGATATGATCTGAAGCACCCAACGGGCTGTTACGGACTCCCATGCTGCCAGGTGCAAGGACAATCGTCCCCTGACTGTCTCCAGAGTAGAGCAGTCAAGGCACCCCTCAGGGTTGCTGTCCGGGCCTGTCTGAGAAAGGTTTGAGACCCAAAATTCCTCGGACCCCCTCTGCCTCTGGTCCAGCATCTATTCTGTCCCCCTCTGCCTCTGGGGAAGAAGAGCCCTGAGTGTCCCGGGAATACTGTGACTTCCCGAACCACATGTTTTGCCCTCTCTGATTCCGGGAAAAGGACCTCTGAGGGTTCGAGAAGCTGATTCCGATGGCAGATATTGTCTTCCCGTCCTTCTCACTCTGAACTAAAGTCTCTGACAGTCTTACCAAAGAGAGTAGAGCCGTCATAAGGGATGTTGGCAAAGGACGCCTTGAAAGGTTCCGAAAACTGACATAGTCTGAGCCAGGCGTTGAGCATCATGGACATGCCAGACCCAGCCACCCTAGCCGCTCCTTCAGTAACATGTGAAAGGAGTCGCATGGACATGTTGGAGACTGCTTTCAAAGTGGCTATACTTGCAGAGAAAGTACAGTTGTGTACAATTTATGGTAAATGTTAGAGTGTATTCACTGTTGCAGTCATTACATTTTGTTATCTGCTTGCAGGTAGCCCTCAGTCGGCCTGATTATCAAAGCCTTGGGTCCTGCATCAGTTGCCGTCTCAGCTTCCATGACATCAGGTAGTCAGGGGTATAAAGCATGCAGCCAACGTCATTACATAAGTTTGTCTTGCCCCAGATGTCAGGTGCCCCCATAATGGGAAGAAATTATATATACATATATATATATATAAGGTTACACCTCCAACAAAAAAGCAAACACACCAGACAGCTTTAAGCATAGTAAGCAAGAATAGAGGTACAGTCAATAAAAGTCAGGGGGCTGGAGGGAGGGTAACCAGGACTGCAACAGTGAATACACTCTAACATCTACATTTATGGTAAGTGTACACAACTGTACTATGTTCTTCGTGTTTCACTGTTGCAGTCATTACATTTGGGTAGATTCCCAAAGCTAAGGTAGGGAGGAGGCATTTAGATAGCATTAGGACCAGATATAAGGCCCTGCAAGACTGCAGTGGCAAAACCAGCTCTGGATTTAGAAAAAAAATGGCAAGTGGTAATGCTTGGTGAAGGTATGTACAGAACTCCAGGTAGCAGCTTCTAGGATGTCCCTGGTAGGGACACCTCTGAGAATGGCTGTAGAGGCAGATGCAGCCTGGTTGAATATGGTCTTATCCCCTGTGAGGTAGGTTTTTTATGGTGCTTCTAGCAGAAATGAATGCAATGGCCTATCCACTTAGAAATGGTTTGCTTTGAAATGGCCTTCCCCTCTGCCCCTGCAGCAAATGCAACCAGCAGCTGTTCAGATTTCCTGAGAGGCTTAGTCCTGTCAAGTAAAATCCAAGTTGTCTGTGCACATCCACGGAGTGCAGTATTCATTCCCCTTTGTTCTGTGGATTAGAAAAGAAGGTTGTCAAATGAATGAACTGATCAAGGGCCACACAGGATACCACCTTGGGTATAAAGGAGGGATTGGTCCTGAGGGACACCCTGTCAGCATGAAAGATGATGAAAGGCTCCACTGCCATGAGGGCCTGTAATTCAGACACCCTTCTTGCTGAAGTGATTTCTAGAAGGAAGGCTGTTTTCCAAGAAAGGAATTTCAGCTCTGCATATGCATCTGGCTCAAAGGGAGGTAGAGTGAGCTTTTCCAATACAAAGTTAAGGTCCCAGGCTGGAGTAGGGGCTCTCCTGGGTGGTCTTAAGCTTTTGGACCCTCTGAGGAATTGCTTCAGCAGTGGATGAGGGAAAAAGGGCCGTCTCTGTATTATAATGAGCCGAAATGGCAGAGGCATGAATTTTGATGGAAGAAAGGGAAAGGCCCTTGTGAAGCATCTCAGTTAAGTATTGAAGAATGTGCAGTAAATTGGGCACTGTTGTGTCCATCCCCTGTGTTTGGTTCCAGGAACAGAATCTTTTCCATTTTTCAGCATAAGAATTTCTAGCACTAGGCCTCCTTGCCTCCAGAATGACATCCATCACTTGCTTACTGAGGGATGATAATGGAGAGATCATGAAATTAGCCAGGCTGCAAGGCTCAGGGTTTGAAGCTGTAGGTGCAGAATCTGGCCCTCCTGCTGGGACAGCAGGGCAGGGGTCCTGAGGCAGGTGCCATGGTTCCAGAAGTGATACTGTGCAAGAGGGGGTACCAGTGTTGGTGTTGCCAGTCTGGTGCTATTGTCCTTGGTTTGTCCTGTTTGATCTTAAGTAGCACTTTGGAGAGTAGAGGCAGAGGGGGAAAGGCATAAACTGATAGGTTTTTCCAAGTGAAGGACAGGGCATCCACTTTCCAAGCTTGTCTGTGGGGAGTCCTTGTGCAGAGTTTGTCTAATTGGTAGTTCTGAAGGGAGGCAAAAAGGTCTATCTCTGGGCTCCCCCATTTGTTTCCAACAATGCTGAATATCTTTGGATCCAGTTTCCACTCATGTGGGTCCATGAGATTTCTGCTTAGGTCATCTGCCAGTGTATTTAGCTTCCCTGGCAGGAATTGAGCTTGTAGATATATTTGGTAGCTCGAAGCTGTGTTCCACAGCGCCATGGCTAGTATGCAGAGAGGGTATGAGTGGGTTCCCCCCTGCTTGTTTATGTACCACATAACAGTGGTGTTGTCCTTTACCAATAATTGTCCTGGAAGAATGTGGTCCTTGAAAGCTGTCAGAGCATTCTGTACAGCTAACATTTCTTTTTGATTGATATGCAGGTGCATTTGACTCTGGTTCCATTTGCCCTGAATGCACTGCCCTGCCAAGTGAGCCCCCCATGCATAGTCTGGTGCATCTGTTAGGGTTTGGGCAGCAGGGCTAGAGTGAATGGCAGTCCCTTGTTTTGGTGGCAGGCCTCTGCCCACTAAAAGAACTCTATCTTTAGACAAGGTATGATAGGAATTACTGATTCTAGGTCCTGAGAATGTTGATACCATTGTAGTTTTCTCATATGTAGTCTTGCACATGGGATTAGTAGAATGCAAGAGGCCATGAACCCCAGGGCTTGCAGTATTTTCCTTGCAGATACTGGGTCTTTGTGGCCAGTTTTTTTGAAGTAGGCTGTCAAGTGAACTTGTTTCTCTGGCGTGAGGTAGGCCATCTGGGAAGTTGTATTCAAGCTTGCTCCCAGGAATACAATTTGTTGGCAGGGTACTAGATGTGATTTCTTTTCGTTTATGGTGTACCCCAGAGAAGTTAGTAATTTCTTTACAAATGCCAGATGGTTTAATAGTAAGTCCCGGCTTTCTGCCTGAATTAGACTCCAGGTATGGGTATATTTGAATATTTCTTTGCCTGCAAAATGCAATGACTGGAGCTAGGCACTTTGTGAATACTCCGGGTGCAGTAGATAAGCCAAAGGGCAGTGCAGAGAACTGATAGTGCATGTAGCCTGCTCTGATGCGTAGGCATCTTCTGCACGATTCCCTTATTGGGATGTGCAGGTAGGCTTCCTTTAAATCCAGTGTTGCCAACCAGGCATTTCTGCCTAGCATGGGAAGCAGTTGATGAAGAGTTAGCATTTTGAATTTTGGGATTACCTAAAAGATGTTTAGGATAGACAGGTCCAGAACAGGATGCCAGGAATTGTCTTTTCTGGGTATCAGGAAAAGTCTTGAGTAGAAACCTTGCCCCCATTCTTCTTCTGGGACAGGTTGAATAGCCCTGATGCTTAGGAGAGAAAACTTGCTTTTGAGCCTCTGTCCACTTTTTTGGGGTTAGGACTGGCCAACTGTTTGTGGTTGGTAAGGAGTGGAAGTGAAATCTGTATCCTTGGGAAACTATATTTAAAACCCATTTGTCTTGGGTAATGAGTTCCCAGTTTTTTGCATGCAGGGCACTCTTTCCCCCTAAAGGAACAGTCAGTTGAGCAGGGCTTGGAAGGTTTAAAGTCATTGTGACAGTTTACCATAGGGGGGGTGTCTTACTACTCCCAGCTTTGGAAGTGGGAGCCCCCCACTGCTTAGGCCTGTGAGCACCTTGGGACTGAAGCCTGGGTGTTCTGCTGGTTCTGGGTTTGGACTGAAGGCCTGGAAGAGGCAGGAAAGGACCAATTCTTAGAAGGCCAGTGCCTACTAAATCTGGGAGGCTGTACTTGCAGGAAATCTTTAATAGTTTGCATAGATTTAGATTTGTCCTCCATATTTTTAAGTACTTATTCTGCTTTGTTGCCAAGCAGGCGGTCTTGGTTTAAGGGAGCATCCAGTAATTCAGCTTTAACATGATCTGGCAAAGATTGCTCCTTAAGCCAAGCATGCCTTCTAAGTACAGACCCAGTGATAGCAGCCCTGCAAGATGCCTCTAATGAATCAAAACCACACTGCAAAGTAGGTTTTCCAACTTATTCAGCAGAATGCATTAAATCCTGTAATTCTTTACTTTTAGCAAAGTCAGGAATCAACATTTTCTGTTTAAGCAACCCAATAATATGCAGCTGATACTTCAGCATGTGAAAAGTACAGTTGTGTACACTTACCATAAATGTAGATTTGGGTTATCTGCTTGCAGTAGCCCTCAGTCGGCCTAATTAACAAAGTCTTAGGTCCTGCGTCGTTGCTGTCCCTTCTTCTGTTACGTCAGGTCATCAGGGGTATAAAACATGCAGCCGCCACCATTACATCAGTTTTTCTTGCCCCAGATGTCAGGTGCCCCCCTAATGGGAAGCAATTAAATCTATAAATATACAAGGTTATACCTCCAACAAAAAAACAAATACACCAAAAAACTTTTGAGTATAGTAAAAGAGAGTAGAGGTATAGCCAAAAGAAGTAAGGGGGCTGGAGGAAAGGTAACCAGGACTGCAACAGTGAATACACTCGAACATCTACATTTATGGTAAGTGTACACAACTGTATGATGTTCTTCGCGTTTCATTGTTGCAGTCATCATATTTGGGTAGATTCCCAAAGCTAAGGATGGGAGGAGGAATTTAGATAGCATTAGGCACAGCTAGAAGGCCCTGCAAGACTGCAGTGGCAAAGCCAGCTCTGGATTTAGAGAAAATTAGCAGATGTTGTTTGTTTGGTGAAGGTATGTACAGAACTCCAGGTAGCTTCTAGGATGTCCCATGTAGGGATGCCTCTGAGAAAGGCTGCAGAGGTAGATGCAGCCCTGGTTGAGTGGGGTCTGATACCTTGTGGGATAGGTTTTCCATGGTGCTTGTAGCAGAAATGAATGCAATGGCCTATCCATTTGGAAATGGTTTGCTTTGAAATAGCCTTCCCCTCTACTCCTGTAGCAAATGCTACCAGCAGTTGGTCAGATTTCCTTTGAGGTTTAGTCCTGTCCAAGTAGAATCTAAGTTGTCTGTGCACATCTAAGGAGTGCAGTATCCATTCCCCTTTGTTCTGTGGATTAGGAAAGAAGGTTGGCAAATTAATGGACTGATTAAGGGCAACACTGGATACCACCTTGGGCATGAAGGAGGGATTGGTCCTGAGGGGCACCCTGTCTGCATGAAAGATGATGAAAGGCTCCACTGCCATGAAGGCCTGTAATCCAGATACCCTTCTGGCTGAAGTGATTGCTAAAAGGAAAGCTGTTTTCCAAGAAAGGAATTTTAAGTCTGCAGTATCAGCTGGCTTGAAAGGAGGAAGAGTGAGTTTCTCCAATACAAAGTTAAGGTCCCAGGCTGGAGTTTGAGGTCTCCTGGGTGGTTGTAGATTTTTGGCCCCTCTGAGGAACTGCTTGAGCAGTGGATGAGAGAAGAGGGGAGATTCTGTGTTATAATGAGCTGAAATGCCTGAAGTGTGAATCTTGATGGAGGAGAAAGACAGGCCCTTGTGAAGCATTTCAGTTAAGTATTGTAAAATCTGAGGTAAGTTGGGCACTGCTGTGCTCATCCCTTGAGATTGGTTTCAGGCACAGAATCTTTTCCATTTTTCAGCATAAGATTTTCTAGTACTAGGCCTCCTTGCCTCTAAAATGATATCCATCACTGGTTTACTGAGGGATGGTAAAGGAGAGCTTAGGTAATTAGCCAGGTTGCTACGTTCAGAGTTTGAACCCGAGGGTGCAGAATCTGGTTCTCCTGTTGAGACAACATGGTAGGAGTCTGAGGCAGGTGCCATGGGGCCAACAGTGACGCACTGTGCAAGAGGGGGTACCAGTGTTGGCGTGGCCAGTCTGGTGCAATCAAAATCGTCCGTGGATTGTCGTTTGATCTTTAGTAGTACTTTGGAGAGCAGAAGCAGAGGAAGAAAGGCGTAAACTGATAGGTTTTTCCAGCTGAATGACAGAGCATCCACTTTCCAAGCTTGTTTGTGGGGAGTCCTGGTGCAACATTTGTCCAACTGATAGTTTTGGGGGGAGGCAAACAGGTCTATATCTGGGCTCCCCCCATTTGCTTGTCAACATGTTGAAAATCCTTGGTTCAAGTTTCCACTCTTGTGGGTCTATGAGGTTTCTGCTTAGTTCGTCTGCCAGTGTATTAAGTTTTCCTGGCAGGAATTGAGCTTGTAGATGCACTTGGTAGCTCAGGGCTGTGTTCCACAATGCCATGGCTAGTCTGCAGAGGGGGTAAGAATGTGTACCCCCTGCTTATTTATGTACCACATAACAGTGGTGTTGTCCGTCTTTACCATTAATTGTCCTGGAAGAATGTGGTCCTTGAAGGCTGCCAGAGCATTCTGTACAGCTAACATTTCTTTTTGATTGATATGCAGGTGCATTTGACTTGGGTTCCATTTGCCCTGAATGCACTTCCCTGCTAGGTGTGCACCCCCATGCATAGTCTGATGAGTCTGTTAGGGTTTGAGCGGCAGGGGGTAGTGAGAATGGTATTCCCTTTTGGTGGCAGGCCTCTGCCCACCAAAAAACTCTAGGTGTAGGAAAGGTATGATAGGAATCATTGCTTCTAGATCCTGAGAATGTTAACACCATAGGCTTTTCAGATACCACTGTAGTTTCCTCATATGCAGTCTTGCATATGGAATTAGAAGAATACAGGAAGCCATGAACCTCAACGCGTGTAGTATTTGCCTTGCAGATAGCAGGGTTTTTGTGGCCACTTGTTTGAAGTAGGTTGTCAAATTAATTTGTTTCTGTGGCGTGAGGAAAGCCATCTGGGAACTTGTATTCAAGTTTGCTCCCAGGAATATAATTTGATGACAGGGTACCAGGTGTGATTTCTTTTCGTTTTTGGTGTACCCCAGACAAGTTAGCACCCATTGTAGAAAGGCCAGATGATTCAAAAGTATGTCCTGGCTTTCTGCCTGAATTAGACAATCGTCCAGGTATAGGTATATCCGAATATTTCTTTGCCTGCAAAATGCAATGACTGGAGCTAGGCACTTTGGCTAGGGCAGTGCAGAGAATTGATAGTGCGTGTAGCCTGCTTTGAAACGTAGGTATCTTCTGCAAGATTCCCTGATTGGGATGTGCAGGTAGGCTTCCTTTAAATCTAGTGTTGCCAACCAGGCGTCTTTACCTAGCATAGGGAGCAACTGGTGAAGAAGTCAGCATCTTGAATTTTGGAATCACCAAAAAGGTGTTTAGAGTAGACAGGTCCAAGATAGGATGCCATGAACTGTCTTTTCTGGGTACCAGGAAAAGAAAAGTCTCGAGTAGAAACCTTGTCCCTTTTCCTCTTCTGGTACCAATTGAATAGCTCCCATGCTTAAGAGAAAAAGTACTTGCTTTTGGGCCTCTGCCCATTGATTTGGGGGTAGATCTGGACATCCGCTTGGTGTTGGTAATGTGTGGAAGTGAAATCTGTATCCCTGGGAAACTATATTTAAAACCCATTTGTCCTGGGTAATGAGTTCCCAGTTCTTTGCATGAAGAGCAATCTTTCCCCCCAAAGAGGCAGTCAGTTGAGAAGTGCTTGGAAGTTTTAAAAATAAGTCATTGAGACAGTTTACCATAAGGGGGGGGGGGTTATTACTCCCTGATTTAGAAGTGGAGGCCCCCCCACTGCGTAGCCCTGTGTGTACCCTGGGACTGAAGTCTGGGAGCTCTGCTGGATCTGGGTTTGGACTGAGAAGGTCGGGAAGAGGCAGGAAAGGACCAATTCTTGGAAGGCCAATGCCTACTAAACCTTGGGGGTTGTACTTGTAAAAAATCTTTAGCAGTTTGCATAGATTTACTTTTTTCCTCCATCGTTTTAAGAACAACTTCTGCCTTGTTGCCAAACAGGTGGCCCTGGTTTAAGGGAACATCCAGTAATTTCGCTTTAACATGATCTTGCAAGGATTGCTCCTTAAGCATGCCTTCTAAGTACAGACCCAGTTACAGCAGAACAAGATGCCTCTAGTGAATCAAAACCAAATTGCAAAGTATGTTTTCCAACTTGTTCAAACTCCTGTAAATCCTTATTTTCAGCACAATCAGGAATCATCATTTTCTGTTTAAGTAATCCAATAATATGCTGCTGATACTTTAACATATGAAACTGGCAGTTTAAAGGCCCTAATGGCCAAAGTTGCAGAAGTGTATATCTTCTTACCCCATCTATCCAGCGCCCTGGAGTCTCTATATCAGAAGGGGTAGGATTTTTGGCAGTAGTAGCTTTAATGCCCTTGAGTCCCTGTGAAATGGTCTCAGGATCCGCAGTAGGATTTTTAAAAAGGAACTTGTGAGAGTCAGGGACCCTGTAATATCTATCCGGTTTTCTGGGAGCCGGAGGTAGAGAGTCAGGGGCCAAGCTAGATTCCAAAAAGGCATCATCAACAATGTCTAGTACAGGAGGTATGGCTAAAGGCCTGTGCTGGGACAGTAGTAAGAAATCCCTAAGCCTCTTTTTAGAATCAGAGAAATCCTGACTTTTCCAACGAAAATTCTCCCTGAGAGTATGCAAGGTTTCACCAAAAGAGAAATCCTCTGGGGTAGAAGCAGAGGGAATAGAGTCCTCAGCATCAGAATCCTCATAGGTAGATAAGGGTAAATACTGGTCATCAGAGGAAACAAAAAATTCAGAATCCTGGTCAGAAGTATCATAAGCAAACTCAGTCCTACGTCTCTCAGAGGGGGAAGGCTGGCTTCCCCTGATTAAAGTAATAAGGTCTTCAGCCATTCTTATTTGTTTTTTAGGCAGAGACGCCTGACTATGCAGTCTGGGCATCAGTTTTCTAGGCATGGTTCGAGTTTTAGGCCTTGAAGAAGAAGATGGAGCTGGTTTAATGCACAAGTCAGTAGGCCTGAATACACCCTCAGAAGCAGATGCCTGCACAGCGGCTCCGGAGCCATCCAAGATAGAGACAGCCGCAGGTTCCATAGCTGAAGCATCTCGTGGCATACCGGACTCCGAATGGGTCTCAGTAGAGGCCTGCAAATCTAAAGTAGCGGGTATCAGGGGCTGCAAAAGCACCTCAAAGAGTACCGGTGAACTGGCAACTGGCTTAGGAGAAGCACTGTCGGCAGCTTTGGACTTAGGTGGCCTGTCTCTGTCTTTATCTTTGCATTTTTTCAGAATGTCAGTAGTCGGATGGCTTACTGAAGACATATCAGGATAATTGTACCGAGCACCAAAATACTTAGAAGTGAAACTATACAGACGATGGATAGTTCATGGTTTAAATAAGGCACAAAACTGACAGAGCGGTATGTCGTGGTCAGGGCCTAGGCAAGGAATTCAGTATGAATGAAAATCTTTGAGGGATTTGCTTTCCACAATCAATGCAATTATTTACTTTTACTGACATCGGTTTAGAGCAAGAAAAAAAGTTTCCCAATGGGGTACTTAACTTTTAGTTGAAGACTTCGGTTCTGAAACACGAAACTCGAAAACAAAAAATTCAGGAGTCGGCCAGCCAGCACTTGCTAACTGCTTCGGGCACTGCACAGCAAGAAAGACTGATGTAATGGCATCGGCTGCACGTTTTATACCCCTGACGTCACGGAAGAAGGGACAGAAACCGACGCAGGACCCAAGAATTATTCAGGCCGACTGAGGGTTCCTGCAAGCAGATAACCCAAATGTGATGACTGCAACAGTGAAACACAAAGAACATCTGTCAGTTTAAGGCCCTAATGGCCAAAGCTGCAGAAGTGTATACCTTCTTACCCCATCTGTCCAGGGCCCTGGAATCTCTATCAGAGAGGGTAGGGTTTTTGGTAGTAGTAGCCTTAATGCCTTTGGGTCCCTGGGAAATGGTCTCAGAATCTGCAGTAGGATTCTTAAAGCGGAACTTGTGAGAGTCAGGTAGCCTATAATACCTGTCAGGATTTCTGGGAGCAGGAGGTAAAGAGTCAGGGGCTAGGCTAGATTCTGAGAAGGCATCATCTATAACGTCCAGAACAGGAGGGATAGCTAAAGGCTGAGGTAGGAGTAAGAATTCCCTAAGCCTCTAGCTTTCCCAGCGGAAATGCTCCCTAAGAGTATGAGAGGATTCACAAAAAGAGAAATCCTCTGGAGGGGAAGCAGAGGGAATGGAGTCCTCTGCATCAGAATCCTCATAGGTGGATAAGGGCCACTCCTGGTCAGAGAAAATAAATTTCAGAGTCCTGATCAGAAGAATCAGAAGGAAAATCTGTTCTAGGTCTCTTAGAGGGAGAAGGGTGGCTTCCCCCGATTAGAGTAATAAGGTCTGCAGCCATTCTTATTTGTTTTTTAGGCATAGGGGCCTGACCATGTGGTCTGAGCATCTGTTTTCTCGGCATGGATCGAATTTTAGGCCTTGAAGAAGAAGATGGCGTTGGTTTAATATGCAAGTCAGTAGGCCTGAATACACGCTCAGAAGCCGGTGCCTGCACAGCAGCTCTGGACCCATCCAAGCTAGAGATATCTGCAGGTTCCACAGTCGAAGAAGCATCTCGCGGCATACCGGACTCCGAATGGGTCTCAGTAGAGGCCTGCGAATCTGAAGTAGCGGGTATCAGGGACTGCGAAAGCGCCTGAGTACTGGTGAATTGGCGACTAGCTTAGGAGAAGTGTAGTGGGCAGCTTTGGAGCTATGCGGTCCGTCTCTGTCTTTATCTTTGCGTTTTTTGGAATGTCGGTAGTCGGATGGCTTACCGAAGCCATTTCTGGATAATTGAACTGGATACCAAAATATTTAAATTCAAAAATGAACAGACGACGAATAGTTCGAGATTTGAATAAGGCACAAAACCAGCAGCGAGGTACGTCGTGGTCTGGGCCTAAGCAAGAAATGCAGTACTAATGAAAATCTTTATGAGGTATTTGCTTTCCACAAGAAATACAATTGTTAATTTTCACTGACATCGGTTTAGAGCAAGAACAAGAATCCCCAACGGGGTACTTAGCTTAGTTGAAGACTTCGGATCTGAAACTCGAAAATAAAAATTTCAGGAGTTGCCCAACTGGCACTTGCCAACTGCTTCTGCTTCGGGTACCGCACGGCAAGAAAGACTGATGTAATGGCATCGGCTGCATGCTTTATACCCCTACCTGATGTCATGGAAGATGAGACATCAACCGACACAGGACCCAAGACTTTGATAATCAGGCCGACTGAGGGCTACATGCAAGCAGACAACCCAAACGTAATGACTGCAACAGTGAAACATGAAGAACATCAAGTCCTTGTCCTCCTGTGAGAAGGACTTAGGGGGAGACTCCGCCAGCTCTTTGACCAGGTCGTGCTGGAGTCTCGTGATGTGGGCCAGGTAGTTCAGCTCCCTAATAGAAAAGGTAGCTGAAGCGTAAATCTGCTTACCTAAGCGGTCCATAATCTGAGAGACGCTGTCAGGAGGATGAACTGAGGAACTCTCTCTCTGGGCTAGTTCCTTCTTTGTGGCTGCTGCTACCACCATAGCATGTATTGGGGTGCCCTTGTTCCACACTGCCCTATCTGAATGTGGACTCAAGATCTTGTCAGGCCTTTTGGGAATTGGTTCCATGGTATCTGGCTCCTTCCAGGCTCACGAGGTGACCAGGTCCACCAAGGGAGGGGACACCCAGGAAATAGATGGGCCCGTGTCGATAGCCTCCAGGAACACGGACTCAGAAGGTGGTTTGGGGCGGACCAACCTCCCTGTTGGCGAAGGATTTCCATGATGTCTCCAAAGGAGACATCCTCGGAAGGTGACCTGGGGGACCTTCCCCATCATCCAAATCCGTATATTCAGTGAGGGACTCGGGGGGGGGGGGGGTCCTAGTGCCTCCTCTTACACATATGCTTGCAAGGCACATCTCCAGTGGGGCTCTGCGGGGGGAACTCGCAAGCCACTTGTTCCTCGGGGGAACCGGTCTGGGGCTCCTTGAGAACAAGCTGTCCCTCTACCCTAAAATGATGGGGTTCGTAAAAAGAGCTGAGGGGGTCAGGATGGAGTCCAAGGGGATAGTCAGGGGTCTCAATCCAGCAGAGAGAACCCTTTCTTCCACATCGAATGCCATGGAAGAACAAACCTCCTGGGGAACCAATATGGAAGCCGGTCTCCCTGGTTCTGAGAGAATCGAAGCCGGGCTCGTAGTGGACGGAGCTCCGAGGGAGGGAACCTGGACTGACAAAGCCAGGGCAGATGAAAAAAGTTCCACTCCCTTGGATCAGACACCCAAGCTCTGGCCCAGAGAGTGACTCGGATCAGACACACTTCAGGCTTCTGTCGGCGTCGAGGAAGCAGATACCGTAGGCGCCATCCTCGGATCAGAGTACTCCGGGCCCGGTGGACAGATCGAAGAAGGAGAAATCTGTGTAAAAAAGTGAAGTGAGTCCCCCCTCCTGAGGGAGAGGGTGCTGGCAAGACCCCCATCTGGATCGGAGTACGAATGAACCTCCTCATTATTTTATCCATGTCTACTTCCGATAAGGACCGCATTGACTTCGACGAGGCCACAGACTCTGACCTTGCGGGTCAGGGAACCGAGGCCCTAGATGGACAGCATGTCTCCTCTGGCTCCAAGGAAAATCTCGGAGAGTGGAGCCGAGGGGAGTCACGGATCCTATGCTGACTCTTAGCAGGTGAATGGAGGTCTAGGGACCTCTTATGTTTCTCAGGCCTGGAATTTGGCTCTCTCTCCATCTCTCTGCCCCTTTTCTGCTCCACTTCCGCAGGCTTTGAAACAGGAGGTTGAGTCCCAGCCTGGGAGGGAGGAGAAGCAAGAGAGGAAAGAGAAACGGCCACAGCAGCCACTGTGACCGAAGCCGAGGCAACCGCCTCAGAAGTGGGAAGAAGGCCTTTCAGGGCCAACTTAGCCTTCCTGTCCTTGATTGCGCGCGGGTTACAACCTGGGCATATACAGCAGTTGGCACTTAGACGGGCAACGCCCAAGCACATTACACAAAGTGTGGCCATCTGCTGGGGACAACTTATGGCCACACTCAGTGCACCTTTTAAACACAGGCTTATCAGCCATTCAGACAAAAGAGGGAAAACAAGTAGAGAAAAAAAAATTAGTTTTCCCATTTAAAACCACTCACCACACACAACACACTGAGGGGGGGAGGGGAAGCAAGCACACTAACCAACTAAGCTAAACAACAACAAAGTTTAATTTCACGACGCACCAAGCGAGGGGAGAAGGGGAACCTATACTAACCACTATACTAAAATTTAGAGAAAAAAGGCTAAAAGCTTTCAAAAACCCATTTACTACTCGGAGCTCAGGAGATCACAATGCTTCAGCAAGCCGCAGCAAATGAGATTGGGGGGGTTGGAAGGTAGTGGAGGTGTAGTATGGTATTATGGGTAAGGGGAGGAGCTTGGAGCTCAGAGCAGATGCCAGTGAGATTGCCGGCTCAGATCCGATACGGATCCAGTATACCACAGGTTGAAGACTAAATGAAGTAAACTACTTCAGATCACATTTTCCCACATGCTTTTGGGAGACTTGATGCATTGTTTTGCAAATTTTAGCTGGGCCTGGATGTTTTTGTGTACGAAAATGCTTCCATCTTGCAAGCCTACCCCATAGTCCAGATATATGGAGAATACGGGAGATTATCACATGCAGTACACAACCAGTATTTGCCAGAAATTCCTGCAGCTCCTTCAGTGTTGCTGTAGGTCTCTTGGCAGCCTCCCTGACAAGTTTACGTCTTGTATTTTCATCAGTTTTGGAGGGACATCCAGTTCTATGCAACACCACTGTTGTCCCATATTTTCTCCACTTTCTGATAACTGTCTTCACTGTGTTCCATGGTACATCCAGTGTTGTGGATATTTTTTTGTACCCTTCTCCTGACTGCTGAATGAGATCCCTTTGATGCTTTGTAAGCTCTCAGAGCCATGGCTTTTGCTGTAGCAGGCAACTGAGTAAATGTCAGCCAAAGCCTATTAGGACAGCTGAACTTTATTTGGGATTAATCACAGTCTCTGATGGCAGGTGTGTGTCCAAGAAGACTGAATGCTGTAATTAAATCAAAAGGTGCTTCAACAAAGTACTAGTTTAAGGGTGCACACACTTATGCAACCAGCTTATTGTATGTTTTTTATTGTTTATATTTTTTCCTAACAGATTTTTGTTTTTCAATTGAATTGTACAGGTTATAGGTCAAATTAAAGGTGGGAAAAGTTTTGAAATTATTTACTGTGGTCTCATTTTTTATATCACTAAAACTTAACAGGGGTGTGTACACTTTTTATACCTGCTGTAGGATTAATAGGCTGAGGTCCAGAATGGGACGCAGGTCCCCCGTTTTCTTGGGTACTAAAATGAAGTGGGAGTAACTTCTGGATCCTCCCGGTCCTGTGGGGACCCTTTGGATGGCTCCTTTTTGAAGAAGGTTGGTGACCTCTAGACATAGCTCTCTCTCTGACTGGGTGGCGCATCTTGGGAGAGTTCTGCTTTTTGTGAGGGGGTTCCGAAAAGGAATGTAATAGCCCCTGGATAGAAGTCTTTGGTCAGTCCTAATTTAAAATTAGACACTAATTAAAAAGCAGGAGAGAAGGGCACCAAACAACTTAACGAACCAAACGGGAGGGGGAAGGTGTTTGGAAACTAGAAACTAAGCCAGCAAAAAAAACTAGAGAGACAGTAGAAGTAAAACTAAGTCAAGAAGATAGAAAAACCCACAAAAAGAGCACACCTACTCATAAGATAATGGAACACCATGAGAAGCTGAGCAAACTGTGTCTGACATGCAAAAGCGGCAAATGAGATTGCAGGGGTTAGAGGGCAGCAGAGCATCATGGGAGGGGAGGAGCTTGAGCTAAGCTGTTGTTTAAAGTGTGCCAGCTTGGATCCGATGTCAGATCCTAGACCCACACATGATGAATGGTGACCACCTGTCGCAGCTAAAGTTACTTTCCAGTGAAAATCAAAGATAATATGCCTGTCACTCATGTCAAATGAAGTGTGAAGGTCTTTTTGCTTGAATTATGGTAGACAAAAAATGGAAACATTAGCAGAGAATGTGACTACGGAGGAAATGTAAAATGGTACGAGGCAACAGGACTAGCTACAACCCCAACAGTATTCTGCAGTTGATAAAAAAAAAAAAAAACTGATCTGGTTGAATTAGAAGTTATGTACTCACCATAACGTTCCATCTGAGTAGGTGAATTCATTTGTGGGCGATGATCCATCATCGATCCGAACCGCATGGTGGTAACCCAGCTATGATCCAGCTCTCAGCTCTCTCCCTCACATAATGCCCTCCTCTCCCCTACATGACCTCAGATAGAGTTTGCCAACAGCATAAACACAAGGTACAGAAGGGGTAACAAGAAACCGAAAGGCCAGGAGGAAGGGAGGGCGGATGGGAGCAGACAATGCAGACAAATCGGCCTGATGGAACGTTGGCTGACATCTGAAGTAGAGGAGATATCTGCTGGGGCAGAGTCTGGAGTCCCCAGCTACAGCTATCTTGGGCGGCCATCATGGAAGGATCTTCATTATTCATGAGCCAAGGATAGCTCCTAGATGTAATGCCCAACCTGTAGTGTAAGATCCAACCTGTAGATGGAAAAGGTAGTGGGGAATAAATATCATCTAGAGGAATCCTAGCCTTAAAGCATCCCGAGGTAGAACTGACCCGGTAAGGCTGGGCATGGACTGACCGGTTGGCCTTCCGGGCCTGATAGCCTTCCATACCTCATAAGCCAGGTAAATGAGATTGTGAAAATCAAGCAGATAATGAAATTCTTTGCAATTGAAATGAACAAATTAAATTTAGCAAAAGGAAACATTACAACTGGCAAAGGAACAGATGACCAGGAAATGTATTGGTTGGTTTATCAAGGGAGGTTTAAGAATTTAGAGGGAAATTAATTGATTTGATCGATTAATGTTAGCTTTGTAGGAAATTAGAAGAAGCGGACGAAGGGTCCTGAGGCAATGTTTAGGTGATAGCAGCAAGGGGGTTGATAGGCCTGAGGATAAGGAGAGACTCTCTTGGCACCTTGGGCCGCTAATGGAAGGCTGCCTCTTGCGGTCCAGGAATGAAAGACAGGAATTTGATCCGTGAAAGAACGAAGGCCAGGGGGGCCTGAGGAACTGAAGAACTAACCAGGAGCACACGAAAAAAGCTTGCTTTAGGGAGAAGAAGGAAAATTACCTTTATATGGGCAGACATTGACAGACGAATGTGGTGACTGATCTTTGACCAATGTGATAGTGTGAGAAAATCGTGAGCAATGTGTTTGTGAAAATGAGTGGCTGCACCATCATTCAAGAGTGGTTAAGGTTAAGAGGTCAAGTCATCAGGGAGAGGAACTGTGAAGGGGTTTTTACCACGTAGACTCGCCCAGTTTCCAGCCATGAGTGAACACCACGTAGACTTTCCTTTTGACAGATTATGAGCTGCCAGGCCTTATCCGGAGCCAAACTGCACCAGGATAGCCGGAGTCCTGATCAGAATACTGGGGAGAGCAGCCAAAGTGAGGAACTGGAGGTTGTCCATCCGGTTGGGATGGAAGAAATCCAGATGAGAATGGAGATAATGAATGGGAACTAGAATCCAAGGAGTCGAGGGAAAAGGAGAGATTAGGAGAGAGCCAGAAGGAGAAGGGGAACCAGATCTGTCGAGGCCAAAAAGGCTTCTGAGATCGAGAGGGAGCATCCCAACCGAGAGGGCTTATAGAAAGTAAAGCATCAGAGGCAACATGGGGCCTGGAACAAGCATGCACGGTGTCGAGGAGGAGGAACTCCTCCGGAAGGAAGATTGTGGGAGAAAAAATCAGATCGGCAACAAAGGGAGCCGCAAATTGAGAGATCACTCAAGGGGCATCAGGAAGTGAGCCTCCGGGCTACTCCCAGCTGCGGTAGAACCCTTTAGGGGGCAAGATGAGTAGAACTGAGTTGAAAAAGCAGATGTTGGACCGACAGGATTGGCTGCCATAAGGAGAAAGCCAGCTGCTGAAGGACCATGTGGAGATTACCTCCCCCTCGACCTCATGGCTTCTCCACAAGGGATAAGACCTGGTTCCTCCCTTCGATGTGAACATGTTGTCCGATTGAGAATGTTGTGTTCCCAAGAATATAAGCTCTGAAGAGGGAAGAACGCTAAGAACACCGCTCCACCCCGCCACTGCTCTGAACATACCCGTCTGGGAAGGCCCCCAATGTGCCTCACCCCCCTCGCGGCGGGGACTCCGTGCCCGAGGCGGCGAGAGGCGGGAGGAGAGAAAGGGGCGGGTGTCAGGGAAGGGGGAGGGGTAGCGGCTGCAGCCAGGACTGGAGAGGGAGAGCACCACAGGAGGGAGACCCCAATGATGGGATCGTAATGGATGAATGATGGGAAGTAAAGAGTGAGACCATAAGGAAGAACCGGAACATGAGTTGACATTGAAGAGAACCATATTGGAGGACCGCCCTGAACGCCGTCATTACCAACCCCGCCCGGAACTGAGCTTGAGTGGCCGATGGCCTCGCCGAGTGGAGAATGGCCCTGCACGGCTGGCTGTAGGCTTTGCATCGTCCGCTGGTCTAAAGGCTCTCTCATAGGCCTCGTGAGCCTCCGTCAACCTAAGTAAAATATAAGGGGCTGCGCAAGTGCTTGGTTGAGCGCGGGTTGCAAGTTGGCGGTTCCCAGGCGTGGAGCAAGATGAGGAACAAGGTGGGGGCGGTGAAGCCTCAGGAAGCCAGTTGGGCGGTGACTGCAAAGCAGTCCCCCAGGTGAGCCCAGACTAGCACCCCTGAAGCCTCAGGTACTGGCCGGTACCACTGGGGACCTGTGTGTGAACCCCCTGGGGGCTGGCTGAGACCAAAGGGAAGGACCCGGAATTGGCGAGACCTCTCCTGGAAGCCCGGAAAGGAAGGAGAAACCCTGGAGCACATCCTCATGGTGTATGTAGCAGTACTACGATTTGAGCACTACCAGTGGTTTTCCCAGAAGGGGGACCATTAGGACTGAGAGAACTGCAATAAGTGGTTATCCTCGATAACTCCCTTGAATCTAAAAAAGAAAAAGAGAAAATTGTAATAGATCCCTAGATCTTTTTTGGGCTGCAAAAAAAAAAAAAAAACCGAGGAACATCTCTCATCTGACACTCTGGTGGGCTGGCTGGCTCGTCGGGAGGCAGATGGCCAATGGCTGCCAAAAGAGAAAGGGGTGACCGGTGGGAACTGGGAGGACTCTGGGACTGGTAAGAAGTCTGGACATGGCATTCCTCCTGATATGATCTGGAGAACCCAGCGTCTGATGTTATGAACTCCCATGCCGCCCGGGTGGGTGGAACGCCTCTGCCCCTCCAGAGTGGAGCAGCTCAGCTCCTCAGGGTCAAGGGCCTCAGGAGAGCGGCCCCTGGACCCTGTTCTCCCTGGGAGCATATCCCCCCTTCCTGGGCGCTCCCTCTGTCCTCTGCTGCCTGAAGGAGCGACCTCTTGTCCGGAGCAGGCAGGGATTGGTTCGCGATCGAACCACATCTTCATTCACCCCTTTGGTTCCTAGAGAACCAAGCCTGGGCAGAGCTTGCAATTCGACGGCAGAGCTGCGCAGCGCCTTCGCCTTCTGGGTCAAGCACCGCAAAGTGTCGCAACTGCTTTTGCCAGAAGAGGGCAAGGGGTTGCAGAAGGCGCTTTGAAGGGCCCCGGCATGAGCATGACTGACTGAGGCCGACGCCTGAGCGCCCAACGCTCAGTACGGCTCAGTCGCCCTCTAGGTAGCTTGGGGACAGCCGTGAGTCTTGTATTGGTGACGGCTGCAGAGGTGGCCATACAGGTGAGCGCAGTACTTGGCCCTGCAGGCGAGGACTTTACTAGGACATGGGCTTATTCTTTTTATAAGAGATATTCTTTCTCCCGGCGGATGACTGAGACCTAGAAACATCACTGGATCCCACAGCTGAACTAAACATCCACTTCCAAACTCCTCCATCCGGGACTGGACTGCGGATCCTCTTGGAGGGCCCTCCCTGAGCAAGACTCTTGCCGTCCGCAAGTTCTCAATATGGGCCAAGTACTGCATCGCCGAGCCTCCACGGGGGAATGGGCATCACAGGAGAATAACACGGGGCCTCGGCTCTGGTGGGGGGGTTCCTCCGGCTTATGGATGCCTGGGTGGTAATGACCGGTGAATTGGTCGAAGGGAGGATCAGGGTAGCAGGGCCGGCCCAAGGAGCCCTCCCTAACAGAAGAACACGAGCCATCAGAGGGCCCACCACTTGCCCATGGGACATCCTCGGAATGAGCGATGTGAGTACCTTCCGGGAGGTCTGGGGAACTTTGAGGGGGCTTCCAAATGTCCAAGCTTCTGGGTCTTCAGACTTGCTTAGAGATGGAGCCCGGGTTGCTGCGTATGCTGCGGAATATCCTCCCGGGCCGGCCCTCCAAGGACTCGAGCCGCCGGAGCCGGGGTCCGCAACGCAGGGCGGGGGACCTTCACTACATCAAAAGCCGGGCCGGCCGACTCGCCGGAACCGTCCGGGCTGGGCGACCTCGAGATGGTGGGAAGGAGATCGAGAGAAGACCCCGCGCTGGATCTCAACGACAGTGCAAAAAGGGCATCTGCCGACGGGCGGGGGAGCACCGGCATCAAAGCCCGCGGAGGGGTCCTCGATCGGGCTCGGCGCCAACACTCGGCGGGCAGGGTCGATCCGGATCCGCGCCCACGCACGCCCTGGAGCCCGGATCCGCGCCCAGAGCTGGGAGCGGCTCCCGGAGCACGGTCGGAGAAGGAGGCTCCGGTTTAAGGAAAGTACGAGGCAAGTAGAGGGGGCCGGCCCGGACCTCGAGCTCGGAGCCTGGGCTGCCCTGAATCGGGTCCAGGGGTCCGGGTCAGCCTGGCAGCGTATAGGAAAGAGCACGAGGGCCCGGAGGTAGGCCTGGAGGCCTCTGCAAGAGGCCTCGACGGAGAGTTCTCAGGCCTCCCTCTCATCAGCCGTCTGAGCCCACAGGTGACCTGAGCCGAGGAGGGACCGTCGAGCCCGCCCCTCCTACCACCTCAGGTGGGAGTGAGTCCTAAACTCCTCAGGTCGAGCCGGGAAAAACACAGCAGAGCTCCTCAGGAGAGAAAGACTAGCTTGAGGAGGCCGGAGGAGGAACTGCCCAAGGGAGGTTGGCGAAACTGAGGAGGAGGGGGGAGCCCATCCGCTTGACAAATCAGAAACCCTCCGGGTCCCCTCCTTATCCTTCCACTCTCAGGTCTGAACCACTACAGGGAGGTAGACGGGCCCCCTCAAGGAGGGGGGGAGCTGGAGTTGAGAAGCGGAGGAAAGACAACCAGAAGGCAAAAGACCAGGCCCCAGGTAGCGGGCCTCAGCTCCTTCAATGCAGAAGCAGACAAGCTTATGGCCACTCCTGAGCTTCAATGCCCTGGGGCTTTGAAGAAACAAATGGGAAGTACCAGAAGTTACTAAACTAAAAGGTAGCAGCATCAGTAAAGAGTCCAAAGTGACACAGCAAGCAGGAAGAAGCATTAAAGCAAAAGGATGGAAGAAAGTAAAAGTATAAAGGTGTAATGGGAAACCACTACTTTCACACAACAAACAATTGTTAAAAAAAAAAAAACCTCGATGGAAACAAGAACTACAGAACACTGAAGACCTAAACCTAATCATTTGTTAAGACATTGGAAAAGCTGAAGTTTGCCTTACTGCACATATCAGGGCTAAATGAATGGTACATAAAAAATGTAAGTAGATGGTGGTGTTGCTATCATGCCCTAACAGACACGTTGCCACAATCCCTGTAAGAGAATAAGGACTGAAAAGTGAAAGACAACTGAAGAAAATTAGTGGCCAAGCAGAAAATGTGGATCAATGGCTGCAAAGTAGGATGGAGGGTAAGGTGCGTTGAAAGACTATAAGGCTGACTTGTGAAAAAAGAAGTTAATTTACTCACCATAACGTTCCATGTTGGTAGTCCATCCCACCCTTCATTTTTACATATGGGTTCGGAGCTGATCCTCAGCTCTGACTTGGCCGATTTACAAGCTTGAAGACTTCTGGTTGGCTTGTGGCTAAGCAGGTATCCCATAGTGCACCAGTACAAACCCCAGATCTTGTTTGCTGCTCACTAGAAGAAAAACCCCATAACAGACAAACCAATATTAAACGGTCTCCAACCAAAGATAACCAAATTATTATTATTGTTATCTCCAGATCTTCCAGGATGGGGTGGGCAGGAGGGCGGGTGGTTAAAAATGAAGGGCGAGATGGACTACCAACATGGAACGTTATGGTGAGTACATAACTTCTTTTATGTTGTGTAGTCTAATCTCACCTTCATTTTTACATATGGGACAGCGTCCCTAGTGCCTTATTCTTGGGTGGCTCACTGGAAAATACTAAGCACCGTGGAGCCAAAGGATGCTCTACCCCTGGAAGCTAAATCCAATTTGTAATGTGTAATAAAGGTGTGAGGGTTAGCCCACGTAGCTGCTGCACAAATATTATCAAGTGGGACCCTGGCTTGAAAGGCTGCAGAGGTAGACAGCGACTTGGTAGAATGAGCCTTGATCCTGCAGGGTCTGCCCTCCGAACTGTAGATAAAGGCTAAGCAACTGGAAATCCAGTTAAATATAGTGTCACTAGAAACTGGTAAGCCCAATCTGGAGTCAGAAAAGGAAATGAATAGTTGATCTGGATTTCCTAAATTCCTTGGTCCGCTGTAAATAAAAACATAGTGGTCTATGAATGTCCAGTTGATGAAAACGGTATTCAGCCGCATTACAGTGATTAGGAAGAAAACTGGGAGTTCTATGGATTGATTTAAGGTAGCAGGGGGAACAAACTTTGGGGACAAAGGAGGGATTAGTATGCACTGACACCCTGTCATTGTGAAAGATCAAATAAGCTGGCTTAGCAGACAAGGCTTGTAACTCCAATACCCGTCTAGTTGACATAACAGCTACCAAAAACAGTCTTCCAAGACAAAAATTTCAATGAAGAGGAGTGTGAAGGTTCAAACGGGGGAAAAAATCAGTTTGGACAACACAATCTAAATCCCAAGAAGCCACAGGTTCTTGCAGTGGTGGTCTCAAGAGTGCTTCCTTTCAAAAAGGTCTTGCATAGCTTATGAGACATTAAATTGTTATCTGGAAACCCTAAGTGAAAATGAGAAATCGCCGCCAATTGGACTCTGATAGTGGCGACGGCAGCTCCTTGTTGAAAAAGCTCAGAGAGAAATTCCAAAATCACAGGGATAGAAGCACTGTAGGGATCTACATTCATTTTCTGTTCCCAAATAGAAAATATTTTCCATTTACTGCCATACAGCCTCCTAGTTGAAGGTTTATGGGAGGACATCAATAAGAATACGTGATACTGAGGATGATGCATCATGAAGCCTGACTAGGGATGGAACTGGAGCAGCCACGCTGTCAACCTGAGTGTGTGGGATTGAGGGATGTAGCGAACCTGACATGCGAGTCAGACCTGGAGCTGGGTCCAAGATTCAAAGATCGTCCAGGAGAAGAGGCTCGAGAAAAGGGAACCAGACATGATGAGGCCAGTAAGGAGCAATGAGGATCAACTTGCTTCCCAGCTGACTGGCTTTTTGAATCGCTTTGGGAATGGAGGAAAAGCATACAGAAGTCCCATGGGCCAATCGTGAGCCAGAGCGTCTCTGGGTGTCTCCCCCGGAGGGGGAATGAGGGAAAAATAGCTTACTGCATTTGGTATTGACTGGGCTGGCAAAGAGGTCGCAGCAAGACTGTCCCATTTGCAGAAAATCTGCTCCGCTGTTTCTTGTTTCAGAGACCACTCATGAGGCAGTAGGATCGCCCGGCTGAGCTTGTCGGATATCACGTTGGTCGTCCCTGGAATGTGCATTGCAACCAGAAAGCAGTGGGAAGAAAATCGCCCATTCCCAAACTCGCATGGCCTCTCAACAGAGTGGGTAAGATCTGGTACCGCCCTGTTTGTTGATATACCAAACTACCGACATGCTGTCTGATTGTATCGTAATAGTCCCGAGAGGAAGAAGGTCTTAAAGTGCTTGCAACGCCAGGAGCACCGTCCTCATCTCCAGAACATTGATATGCAGGTGAGCCTCGTGTTCTTGCCATGTGCCTTGGACAGTCCTGCCGAGATTATGCCCCCCCCCCCCCCCAATCTGGGAGGCATCTGTGGTCACAGTGGCAACGGGTTGGGCATAACAAAGGGGGCACCCATGATCAACTGGTTGGGAGATATCCACCAAAGAAGGTCCTTTTTGCACGATTCCGTCAGCAGGATAGGATGACTCAGCGGGAGATACTGGAAGGACCATTGGGAAGACAGAAGACACTGGAGAATTCTCATGTACAACCTGGCTAATGGTACAAGCCATAGTCCCAAGGAGCTGAAGAACCCACTTCGCTTTGACCTTTTGTAACGGAAGGCGTTGAATTTGAAAGATTAAGTTTTGTGCCCTGTCAACGGGGAGATGAGCTGTCATGTTCACTGTGTCTACCTCTGTGCCTATAAAAGTCACAGATTGAGGGGGCAATAATGCAGATTTTGCCCAATTTATGGAGATCCCTAACTGAGCACAAAGTTAAATACTGGCGTCTCTGTTTTGGAGGAGTAGATGCTTGGTTGGGGCAGTCAGGAGCCAGTCATCCAAATACAGAAACACCTGGAATCCTTGACGTCCGAGGTGAGCGGTCACTACTGCCATGCAATTGGTGAACACCCTGGGGGCTGTGGTGGGACCAAAGGGCAGAGCACGACACTGATAATGACCGACTCCCAGCCGGAAGCGTAGATGGCTCCTGGATGCCTTGTCCATTTTTATATGGTAGTAGGCGTCTTTGGGATCTAGAGAGCACATCCAATAGTCTTTCCCTAACAACGGAAGTATCGACTGCAGAGTTACCAGCCGAAACTTGTCCTTCACGGATTCGTTAAACCTGCTGAGGTCCAATATTGGCCTCCAATCTCCGGTTCATTTTGGTACTAAAAAGAACCTGGAGTAAGTTCTGGATCCTATCTGGTCAGCTGGGACAGACTGGATGATTCTTTTTAAAAGCAACTTGTTGATCTCCACAGTTGCCTGATCCCTGTGATTGGGTGGTACATCTGGGATCTTCTTGGGAACAAACTGTGGAAGGGAAAAGGGTATGATATAGCCTCTGGTAACAACATCTTTGCACCCACTTGTCTTGAGTGATATTTAGCCAGGCTTCTGGATACAAAGAAATGCAATCCCCGACCGGCCCCAGAGAAACGCAGTCGGGCCTCACATCAGGAGCGCTGATAAGGCCGTCCCCAAAAGGAATCACTGCCTTGCTGGTATTGCAGACTGCCCCTGCCTCTAGGGAGACATCTCCCATTTCCTCTTCCTCCTCTGAAGGAGGATTCCCCCTCTGTCTGGAAAGACCCACTGGGACACTTTTTGAACCACATTTTACCGCCCCTTTGACCTTTGGGGTATGGTCAAGAGGGAACAGTAAAACGTACTCCCACAGCAGAAAGCATCCTTCCCTCTTGCTCACACCGAGTGAGTGTGTCCTTCACCTTGGAACCAAACAATGAGGAACCATCAAATGGGACGTTGGTGAAAGTAGACTTGAACGGTTAAACAAAATTACACAAGCGCATCCATGAGTGACGCCTCAGGGCAACTCCTGAACCCGCTGCTCTACTCGCTCCATCAGCCGCATAGGAGATGAGCCGCATGGAGAAGTTAACTATAGAATTTAAGGTGGACAACTGAGCAGAGATCTTGTCAGGGACTCCCCTCAGTACACGCACATTGTATAGAATCTCCTAACTCCTTGAGGAGATCCCTCTGTAATCTCGTGAAGTGAGTGAGATAGTTCAACGATTGAAGATAAATGCCGCTGAACTAAATATACACTTCCCAAATCTGTCCACCTGTCAAGAATCCTTATCTGGCAGATGGACAGAGGAATGGTCTTCCTGGGGACTGGGCTCCATGGCATCAGGAGTATCAAACACCTTTCGAGTAACTAGATCCATTAGTTCATCAAAAGGTGGAGACACCCAAGAGACAGAAGGTTAAGACCCGAAAGCCTTCAGGTACACAGACTCATCAGAAGGGTCGACAGTGGGCCAGTTGCACCTCTGCTTAAGAATCTCCAAGATGTCACGAAGGAGACATCATCAGAGGATGACTTGGGGGACCCTTCTGACTCCTTTCTTGAGGTCAGTGTCCGATGTCAAGGACTCATCCTGGGAGTCAATATGCTTCCTCTTACATAGCCTCTTCTGGGGAGGCTCCTCGAAAGGGCATTCCGGGGAGGCCTTGGAAGAGTGGGGCCACCAGCCGATGGCTCCTGAGGCTGAGGGTCTCTGCTGTCTATGGAGAGAGTAGGGGCTGAGAATGAAGTGGGTGCTCTTGGGGGAAGAGTGCTGGTACCACTGGTAAGGGCTGGAGAATGAGACAGCACGCTCATAATCTCAAATGCCAACCTCTCCAACTCGGAGGACCTTCACTGCTCCGAAGAAACAAAGGTTGACGTCTGAGCCAGAGCCATCGGCTCAGAGATAGATGCAAGGTCCGAGCTCACCCTGGCCGATGCACCAAGAGGAAGGCTCGGAACTGAAGATTAATTCCAACCCTCCCTGTCGGTGCCAACAGGAGAGCTTCGGCCCCTGGACATGATGGACGGCACCAAGTGTGTTGGAGCCGAACCCGGCTCCAATGCAGCGACAAAGGGAGCTGGAACAGATGGTACCTCCGGTGGCACCAAGCACTCCGGCACCAAAGGGCCAACACAGCTTGGAGGAGGAATAACAGACAAGGGCAAAGCTGGATCGCTTGGCTCTAAAGCAGATTGGGTCGGAGCCAACAATAATTTTGGTAAGGCAGACAGCTACAGGAGTCAACACTACCCTCTCCACATCTTCTTCTGAAAGGCTGCTGGAAGATCTGGAAGACATAGTAGGGAATCTTGATCTAGGGGGCACTGGAGACTTCAGTAACACAGAAACAGGTAGGGAATCCACAGACTGGCTCAGAGAAGCAGATTCAATTGCTGATTCAATCGGTTCCGAGATCGGCTCCGAAACACTTGGAACAGAATCTGACACCACAATAGTGCTCTCCTTCGGCTCCGAAGGCAGTGGAGTCGAGGAGGCAGATTTTGACTGCCTAGAAGGTGGCTCCGAGACACCAACTGGCGCCGGAGAAGGCCTTTTTGAAGACAGATTTGCCAGACTTGGAGGAAGCCGAAGAACTGGATAGACTTCCTCAAAAGATGGTTTTATTAGAGCTTGGAGTATAAACTTGTTCTTTCTCTCCTGTAACACCCTAGGAGAGAAAGCATGGCAGAACAAGCACGATTCCTGCAGGTGGATGGCCCCTAAAAACAGTAGACACAGCTACTGTGGCCACCCGTTTAAGACATATTTTGGGAGCATTTCATGTACTTCTTAAAACCCTAAGGTTTGTGCTCCTTACTCTCTTTAGACATTTCACACACACACACACACACACACACACACACACACACACACACACACACACACACACGAAAGGAAGAAGAAGAATGAGGGAAGAGGACTAAGTCCTCTAACTAAAACAGGCCTAGCCCAGTGGAACAGAAACTAGGTCTTCTAATTTAAACAGACCAGAAAACGCGCACACACAGAAAACTGTAAATAACTATGTGGTAACAATTTTTAGGTCCTGTAACTAAAACGGGCCTAGCCGTACAGAAAGAAGTACCACGAGGACTAGGTCCTCTAACTTAAACAGGCCTAGCCCGGTGGGACAAAAACTGGGTCTTCTGACTATGTGGAACAATTAGAAGAAAAAAGTAACGGACTAAGGGAGGAACTCCAACCCTTAGCAAATAACCAGTGGATCCCCACCAAAAATACAATCTCCGATTAAGGAAACTAAGCTGCCAATAACGGTCTAGAAAGACAACCGAATAACAGGAGCCCCTGTTAACTATCAGCAGAAAACCGCCACAAACTAAACCTACCTGATAAGGAAAAAAGCACAACGGCGACTACAAGAACTCTAACACAGGAAACCAAACTAACAAGTTTAAGCTAAGAATGTGCAGAAAAGGGCAAACACTACTGCCTAAGATAATATCACCTTACAACACCGCAATAACTGTAATACAAAATTTAAATAGAAGAATCTTAACACTTAGCCAGAGCCAAGAGAAGCACAACTGAACTCGTCGACGCGGCAAATGAGATCTGGGGTTTGTACTGGTGCACTATGGGATACCTGCTTAGCCATGAGCCAACCAGAAGTCTTTGAGCTTATAAATCAGCAGAGTTGGAGCAGAGGATTGGCTCCAAACCCATATGTAAAAATGGAGGTGAGATTGGACTACGCAACATCATTATGCACTGGATGGCTTCATAAAAACATCCTTAGGATTTGGGATAAAAAAAAAGTGCCAGTGACTGAGAGGACATATGGCAAACACAGAACACCTTTTGGCCCAGTATGTACTGACATATGAAAACGAACAGATACTACAAAAATTGTGGCAAACAGGGAGAAGATTTACTGCAGAAGGTCAGACGGTGTATATAGATCATGATTATCAGGATACAACCTTTCAAAAGGCACTACAGCTTATGGATGCTATTTGAGAATAAGCAATACAAGCTGAAATATGCAAGCTGAGTTTTCATGCTCTGTTGATTTTTTTTATTGAAGGAATGTTGATATTTACTAAGAAAGAGGAAGTGGTGGTTAAACTAAAGGGAGCTGCCAATATAGTCATATTGCAAAGTAGCAGAGATGGATCATACTGGGACTGCATCTGGGCAACTCTGCAAGCTCAGAGGAAATGGAGAAATAGCAGGAATCTAACAGGAAAGGAAGATTTCTTTGGAATGCAGTAAGGAAAGATGGTATGAATGAGATGATATCTCTGACTATGAAGTGCTATGAATGATTGCTTGATAAACCTACACTGCATAGTACTGTTTTAAAGAATCACTCATCTGATCTATCCTTGGAAAGATACACGTTAAAGATTTTATTCCTTAAGAAAAATTTCTGTTACAGATCCTCACTTTTTTTTTTAAACAAACACCTTTACTGAACTATCATTTGTGACGCAGGCAAACTTGCATTTATATAAAAGTAATGGGTCTATATTATATGGGTCTATATTATATATAGAAGTCTGAAAACTTTGAATCTCATATGATCAACTCCATATGAGCGAAGTTTTCAAACTTCAAACGTACAACATAAACTAAAAATAAAAAAAACTACCTTAACACTCTATGCAGGGGGAAAGCCCCCTCCTGCACCCCCCACACTCCCTACAAATATACCAACTCAGAGATCGCACTACATCGAAGTGAAGGGAAACATTCCCTATGGCGATCTCAGTTGTAACATTCGATGTTTGAAAACTTCACTCATATGATGTTGATATGAGATTCGAAGTTTTCAAACTTCGAACTTACGATATAAACCCATATTAACACATTCACATTTACAAACATTTATCAATCACAGATATTGTTCTATGCAATATACTCAAACCAACATCACAAATTATTCAATTCCTGCCTTCTCAAATGTCATTCTCTCTCTAAATCATTTTGCTGCATGCATTGTTCCCAAACTTTCAAATTTGTTTCTAAATAATTTACACCTACCCTTTTAAAAAGGCCCCACTTCCTGTTCTTTATCTCAGTTTCACTATTTACTGCTTTAGGTAAGGCTGGTTTAGACTTTGATTTCCATTTTCTAGTAACTACTTTTTCGGCAGCCACCAGAATTAAACTGAACAAGATCTTACGGTGTCTAGGGAATTCATATCCTGTATCCCAGTGCAAAAATAATTTCCTTAGTTACACTCATTTGCTTTGCTAATATTCCTGACAGAGTACTCTGTAGGTAATTTTTAAAGTCTGCCAATTCATTACGGTCCAATAACATATGCTCCCAGGTACCTCTTTCTTTCCCATTACACCTCCAGCATTTGCCATCTACCTGAGAAAAAAATGATTTGAAGATTGCTATGGGTATAAAACTATCTATACAAACACTTCCATGCAAAAAATCTTAAATCTTCTAGATTTTGTTGCATACTTGGGGCCACACACACATTTCCTCCTATTCTTTCTTTGAGAAGGGAGATTAGATGAGCAATTCACAATCTATTCTGACCTCCTCTGATAGATTCACATAGTTATTGTGCAATATTTTATAAGCCCTACTAATTATCCCCCTTTTAAACAGCAGCTTGTGTTCTAGATTCAACTAAACACTCAAGCAGAGCAGGTCTTTAATTTAGGATTCCCCTACCGCTTTCTTTCTGCCTATATTCTCATACCAATCCTAGATAGGGAAGACAATCTCTAAAGACTGCAGTCCAAGTATCTTACTAGCCTCTTACCATTCTGTTACCATCCCCCTCTAATTATTTGTTCCCAAAACATTGGTTCCATTGCCAGCTTCCTCTGGTAAATTCCAGTCCCTTCTTGCCTACCCTCTGTACCCCTAACTGCACTCATCCCTATTGGCAGAATCTCTTATACACTCCCATGTTGGCTTAGTTCTTAGTATAGTATAAAGTAGCAGAAAGTAGTCTGTATGAATGTTGTTATTCTCATTAAGGATCTGTATCCAAAATTACGCGTTTCATCATTATCCCTTTCCACTTTGAATTGTAGCATTCTGCTTGTGCTATGAGCCTTAACTGTACAGATCTAAAACATTCCTTTAAATCACGTAATCACAAACTTCCTTGTTCTATTGGAAGGATCAACTTTATCCCACTTCTCTTTCCCTCTTCCTCCCTTCCCAGATTAAATCCTTCAACTCTATTACTATCCACATCTCTTCTGGTTGATATGATATGCCTGACCTGTGGCTAAAACTATAGGGACTAAAAACATTTTCATTGCTTGTAACTTATCTATATACATAGGCGAGATATTAGTTTCTCAGTTTTTGTATTATCTTTTCTTTAGTCTCTTCCCTCATATCCTTAGCTGCCATAAATAGAATCCTTTTTAACCCATACTCCTGTATACTTCATTTTATCATGTCTCCATAACTACGAGTATTGCTGAACTAAATATTGTGTATGTACATATTTTACAGCTATTGCTTTTGTTTCACCTTCATTATTTATTTATATACAAAACAGAAGCATCTTAGAATGTTCCATAACAATAAGTTGCCCTTTTCTGGTTCTATTGGGTACAAAATATCATCATCTGCAAATAAAGACTAATACCATATCAATTACATCCTTGAATTTCTGAGTCCCTTAATTTCTTTGCCAATAGTTGTAAATATACCGCAAACAACAAAAGGGAAAGAGGACACTCTTGCTAGTTCCTCTGTTCACACACAACTTTTTTGATTTTTCTCTGGTCCCTCATTGATCCTCCTAATTAACCTGACTATTGGATCAGAAGTGCAAATGCTTTCACTGCCCTACTCCTAAAATTCCAGCTTACTCTAATGCTTTCTCTGCATCAAGACCCACCAACAGTGGTATTTTCCTACATTCCGCTTCCCTCTGGATCACTGTTCTGCTAACGCTGTCAAATGTTTGCATCCTCTCCAGAAAACCACACACTGACCCATAACTATCAATTTTAACATCTCTGTCATTCTTTTAGCCATTATAAACATGGTATAATGAATTTCTAAAACTGAAATGGGCCTATATGAAGTTGGATCTAATGGGCCTTTACAGTCTTTAGGTATTACAGCCACCACAGCCTTTTCCAGGATGCTAGTGCTTCCCCCTTCTTTTAAAATACTATTAAACAAAACATTCCAGATCTTTATCACTTTCTTCCCTCCTAGCTTTCAAACTTCCACCAAAATACCATTTATTTCTGGAGAGTTTCCTGCAGATTGATTATACATCACCATTTACCTCATCTCCTCCAATCTTAACTGATAATTGTCAAGCCTCATCTACCTCTAACCTTGGCATATTTAAGTCTTCCAAAAACATCTCCATTTGTGCTTTTTCTTGATTTCCCAATTTCTCTGCTTTATACAAATGTTCATAAAATTTCCAAAACATCTCTTCTACAGGACCTCAGATTATTTTTCTTATTGTAGGCTCCCTAAGTTTGGCAAAAACTTTCTACTTTTGGTTGCCAAACTCATTACACCAAAATTAACTCCAGAACACAAAACTATCAAGAAACAGCTGTTCTTTTTAAAGTCATACATATCCATGTACTCCTTTATTGTCTCTTTAGTACTCTGCAAATTGCACCTCCTCTTGTTCTACAAGATCCCTCTAAATAGTTGCTTCTTCACCACATTTCTTTTTCTTTTATTTCTACTCTTTTTTAAATTTCACTTTCATTTTATCCCACTCAGTAACAACAACTATGTATAAATATATCTTCTCTAATAATTCCCCAATCCTTAAATTATTTCATTTTTAACAAGTAGGTAGGGAAGTGCCAGTGTCTCACCTTTACTTCATTATCCTGCATTTGTATCGTAGTAATTATTGGCATAAGATTTGAAATAATTGTTGGATGGGTGTTAAAACTGTCAACTGAATGCACATTTTCCTGTGAAATATAACTTGTCTGGTCTACACCAGTTATTGTACCTTAGGGAATAATAATGCAAATCCTCTGAGCTGCTACTAAGGAATTCACATCTTCCACACTAGCCATTTTCATGAGGTTCTTCAGAAATCTTTCCTCTTTTTGTGAGGATTTCCATTTTAGACCCCCACATACATTCTTCATTGTTGCAAATAAAATTTTGGTCCCCACCTCTAAGTAATATTCCTTGCTGCAAACCAATTATGTCTCTCAAAAATGTTAAGCTTCATAATAGCAGTTTTAAGTAGAACATAAATATATGCCAGCATAATATTCATCCCTTGCCAGTAGCCCCTTACTACCACAAATGTACCATTACCCTTTTTCCCTCTTACTTATATCAATAACTGGAGATAGGAAATTCACCCCAGGGATCACTTCTGTGGCTATGCTCGACAAGGCACAGGAAAATTATTTTCTTGGGTGGCGAAAGCCAGGGTACCTTTTTAGCTAGGCTTATATAGGCCCTAGGGCCAATAGCCTAGTACCTATCTATGAACCTATAGTAAAATAAGCACTTCTCTCTTCCTTTGTATCTGATATTCTGCTAAATATCAATCCTAATATTTTTTCTTTACCAAATTCACATGCTCAGTTCTTGTGTCTCCTGTAGCATTGCTATTTGCACTCTGCATTTCATAATATAAATTAAATATCCTTTCCTTTCTGTCTACACCTGTGAGACAATTCACATTCCAAGATTATATGGAAAGTGTTGCCATTGTAATAAGTCATTTATCCCCACATATTATTTACGATAACTTTTTTAAATGTCCATTTCCAGCTTTTGTGGTACATGTAGCCACTAACATTTGGCAGGTTAATCCTTTATACAGACCGGTTCCAATGTTAAGAAAACGCTGTTGCATTTTACAAAACATTTTGTTTTAATGAAAACCCTCAAACAAAAAAAAAATGAAACACACCCCAGAATACCCCTATAAGCTGCTAACTTAATACAAACACACAACATTATGTATGTCTTCAAATAGTGTAATTTAACCCTAATAGGAAATTACAATTGTGTACACTTACCATAAATGATGATGTTAAGAGTGTATTCACTATTTCAGTCCTGACTTGTGGAATTTTCTGCCGTGAAAGCCCTCGGCTGGCCCGACTACCAGAGAAAACTCTTTCCACCTCCCAGGCTGGCGGACGCCCTGACCGACATCAGTACTCTCTGGTATAAAGGGAGGCAGCCTGTGTTATGATTTCAGTATTTTCGTGTCCTCTACCAGGAGCCCTAAGTGGAAAGGAGGGAACTAAAGAAGAGGACCCTTACAACAGGGGAGCCAAGAGTGTCCCTTGGCTGGATTAGCTGATTAGTAGGCTACATAGTATGCTAAGGGGGACGGGAGGGAGGGAGGGAAAGACTGCAGCAGTGAATACACTCAAACATATAAATTTACTGTAAGTGTGCACAACTGTATTATATTCTTTGTGTTTCACTGTTACAGTCCTGACTTGTGGGAAGATTCCCAAAGCTGAACTGAGGGAGGAAAGGAGATTAAGGACAGGACAGGATGCCCTGCAAGATGGCAGTGGCAAATCCTGCTCTCAACTTACAAAAGGCTGTTAAGTGGTAGTGTTTTGTGAAAGTACACACAGATGACCAGGTGGCTGCTTCCAAGATGTCATGAGTAGGGAATCCCCTCAGAAAGGCAGCAGAGGTAGCTGTGGCCCTAGTGTAGTGTGTGACCTAATCACTACAGTTTTTTTTTTTGCCATGATGGCTGTAACAAAGAGAGATGCAGTGGGAGATCCATTTTGAGGTAGTCTGTTCAGAACCAGAGGCAAATTATTTTCTCAAGGCTTTTCCTGTCCACAAAAGTGGAGGTGCCTGTGCACATCCAAGGAATGAAGTATTCTTTCCCCTTTGTTCTGTGGGTTGGGAAAGAATGTGGGTAGATGAATGGTTTGATTTAGAGAAGTATCAGTGACCACCTTGGATATGAAATGGGGATTAGTTCTGATGGAATCCCTGTCTTGGTGGAAGATAATAAATGCTTCCAGTCCCATGAGGGCCTGCAACTCAAAAACCCTCCTGGCTGAGGTGATGGAAAACAGCCCTGCTGCTGGCTAAGTAAGAAACTTCAGAGGAGCAGATGCTGCAGGTTCAAAAGGAGGCAAAGTCAGCTTTTCTAGAATGAAGTTGAGGTCCCATGGAGGAGTAGGTATTCTCCTGGGAATTCGAATGTGAACGACTCCCCTAAGAAACTGCCTTGACAGGAGATGGGTAAAGACTGGAGGAAGAGTAGGAATGTGGGCCAAAATGGCAGCTGCATGAATTTTAATGGAGGAGTAGGAAAGGCCTTTACCTACCAGACTAGCCAGGTATTCTAGGGTGGTAGTAATGTGTGCTGAACTTAGATTCATAGATTAGTACGAGACTAATTGCCCTTGCGAGCCATTTTAAGCCTAGCCAGTTATCCCCTGTGAGACTCAAACCCTGTACCTTATGTTTGTAAGGCAGACACCTTAACCATTAGGCCATTCTCACAACCCCTTGAACTGAGGTGTTGCTTCTGGCACCAACTACAGAATCTTTCATTTGGCAAAGTATGATTTTCTAGTGCTAGGCCTTCTAGATTCTTTAACGATGTCCTGCACTTGCTTACTTAAGAGTAATGTTGCAGTTGGGTGCTGTGGAATTATCCAAGCTGAAAGGCTGATGGTCTGAAAGTTGGGGTGCACAATCCTTCCCTTGTATTGAGTAAGAAGGTCTACTCTCTGAGGTAACAGCCAAGGGCAATGAATGGTGAGCTCAAGGAGGAGAGGATACCAGTGTTGTCTGGGCCCGTCTCATGCTATCTTTAGAAGCACTCAAGGCAGAAAGAATGCATAAATGAAGAGGAGAGTCCAAGGGAAGGAGAAAGCACCGGTTTTCCAGGCAGATTTCTATTTGATTCTGGCACAGAATTTTTTCAGGTCAGTGGTTCCTTGTTGGCAAAGAGGTCTACCTATGGGATTCCCCATCTGAGTCATGCTGAGAAAAATTTCCCCGATGCAGATCACATTCGCGGGGGTCCATCACGTGGGTGATCTGCTACAGCATTTTGAGGTACTGTGACATGAGGTGCAACCCCAGAGAGTGTGCAGTTTCCTAGACTTGCATCGCTACATGGCACATGGGATAAGTGTGTGTGCTTCCTTGCTTGGTTATGTACCACGACTGTGATATTGTCCGTTTTACTAACAGTACCCCTGGTTTCCATTTTTCTTTGAAAGCTATCAGGCCTTTTTGCACTGCCATAACTTCTTTGCAATTGATGCGTCTGTCCTTGAATGAACCTCCCACTTCTTTGGGATTGGAGGTCTTGAAAGTGAGCCCCTCATGCCGTCTCTGAAACATCAGTGGCAAGGGTTTGGCCCTGAGGAGCAAAACGTAAGTGAAGGCTCTGATTTTAGGTACAACCCTGTACCCACACCAAGCAAACTCATGTTCGAGACAAGGGATCAGCTGCATCGCTGTCTCTAGAGACAGAGAGCTCTGGCACCATACGTTCTTGCGGTACCACTGAAGTACAACTGAAACTTTCTCATGTGTAGCCTGGCCAGGGAACCATGAGGATTACATGATGCCATATACCCCCAGTGCTCAGATAAACTTTCTGGCCCAGATGCAATATTTCTGCTGATGTTTTTGGAAGTAGTTTGTCAAAAAGACAGGAGGAAGGAAGGAAGGTCTTTTGAAGTGAAGAGTCTAGCAGTGCCCCCTTTTGGTTGGGGCAATGCAGGATTTCTGGAGATTTATTGCAAATCCCAGTGATGACAAGAGATCTTGTGTGAACTTCAGGTCCTTGAGGAGTTTTGACAGGTCTGTGGCCTGTAGCAGGCAATCATCCCGGTAAGAGTATATTTGGACCCCCCACCCTGGTCCTGCAGAAAGTAAATGTAGGTGCTAGACATTTTGTGAAATCCCTTGGAGTGGTAGACAAGCCAAAGGGCAGTGCTGAAAACTCAGTGACTGGAGCCTGCCCTGAAGCGAAGAAAGCTTCTGTAAGACTTTTGCATTGGAATGTGCAGATTGGCATTTTTTAGGTCTAGTGAGAGCATGAAGGCCTGAGGGGTTATCATGGGTAATAGCTTGTGAAAAGTCAACATTTTGAACTTTGGAACCAGGAGGTTGGACAGGTCCAATATGGGGGCAGCAAGATGGAGTCCAATCCTTTTCATTTTGATCTTCTGGAACTGGTTCCACAGCTCCCTGAGAGCACAAGATCTGAATCTGGGCAAGAGCCTTTGATTTTTGGGGAACATCTGGATAGGCTTGGAAAGTGAGTTTCAACCATTTGAAATAATATCTAGAACTCACTTGTCTGAAGTGATACGACCCCAGTTTTACTTGAAGAGTGACAACCCACTCCTAGTCTTGGGGTGTGGGGAGGGGGGAGCAGGGTGGAGGAGTCAGAGTTGCTCTCTGGCAGAGCCTTGGGACCTAGACCTCCCTTGCCTGGGAACCTCAGAGGTCCAAATGCCTGCTTCTTTGCAGCCGTTGCCGCTGCCTATGGGTTCTATCACACTGTGGATTCCTCTGTCTACACCTAGACTGGGAGGGAAATGACTAGTGCTTAGTTGGAAAGTTCCTACTGAACCTAGGAGACTGCACCTGGAGGAAGTCCTTCACAGTTTGCATAGACTTCGCTTTGTCCTCCACCTTTTTGAGAACTACCTCTGCCTTACGGCTAAAGATAAAGTCTTTGTCCAGGAGAGCATCCAGGAGGTTTGACTTAACATGGTGAGGAAAAGATTGTTCCACAAGCCACACGTGCCTTCTAATAACTGAGCCAGTTGCAGCTGCCTTGCAAGAAGTTTCCATGACATCATAACCAAGTGTAAAGAATGTTTAGCTACCAGAGAACTGGAGTGAGAGATCTAGGAGCGCTTTGGAAAGGTTTTTATCCTCTAGGGAGGTGATGATCTGTTTGAGCTGATCTAAAATGGTCTGCGGATACTTGATCATATGGAATTGACAGCTGAAGGTCCTTCACAGTGAGAGTGGCAGATTTATATACAGTGGATATAAAAAGTTTACACACCCCTGTTAAAATGCCAGGTTTTTGTGATATAAAAAATGAGAGGACAATAAATAATTTCAAAACATTTCCCACCTTTAATGTGACCTATAACCTGTACAATTCAATTGAAAAACAAATCTGTTAGGGGAAAAAAATATAAAAAATAAAAAAAGTACAATAAGCTAGTTGGATAAGTGTGCACACGCTTAAACTAATACTTTGTTGTAGCACCTTTTGATTTAAATACAATATTTGGTCTTCTTGGGTAGGAGTCTGTTGGCATGGCACAATCTTGACTTACAAAATATTTGCCCACTCTTCCTTGCAAAAGTGCTCCAAATCTGTCAGATTGCGACATCTCTTGTGCACACAGCCCTCTTCAGGTCACCCCACAGATTTTCTATTGGATTTAGGTCTGGGCTCTGGCTGGGCCAGTTCAAAAGGTCACATTAAAAGGTGGGAAAAGTTCTGAAATGATTTATTGTGGTCTCATTTTATATCACAAAACCTGGCATTTTAACAGGGGTGTGTAAACTTTTTATATCCACTGTACCTTTTTCCTGAACCTATCAAGGTCCATACTCTGTCTGTAGGTAAAGGGTTCCTGGATGAACAGTCTCTAGCCCCCTTGGCCTCCACAGTGACCATCTCAGGGTCAGCACAGGGACATTAAAAAAATGTATTTGTCAGAGTTCTGTACCCTATAAAACCTGAGACAGTGGGAAGGGAATCAGGATTCAAGGAGGAATCCTGGAAAACATCTTCCACTACCTCTAAAATGGTGGGAATAGCCAGTGGTTTACATTCAGGTAACTCCAGGAACTCACTAACTCTCTTTTTGGACTGGGGATATTCCTGTGCCTCCCATTGAAAGTGTTGTCTCACAGCATGGAGGGTCTCTCCAAAATCCTCTGGGGGGGGTCCTCTGAAATCAACATCATTTTAGGATGTATAGGAGGGGCCTTCTTCAGACCCAGACTCCTCTAGTTCTGAATCTTCATCCGATTAAAAAAAGGTCTGAGAAAGCTTCATAAGGTGCACCTATTTTCCTATTTCCTAGCGAGACATCCCCTGTGGCCTGTCTTGACCTAACAAAAGAAATCAGGTCCTCAGCTAATTTAATCAAATCCTGTTCAGATCCCTATTAAAGGGAGCTTGTAAGCCTAGGCAAAGGCCCAACCACAATACCTCTCTTTGGGGTGGATTTAGCCTAGGTGCGTCCTATGACCTGGCACCCGTCTCGCTGGAAGGGTGAAAAATTACCAGTGTAGGCCGAGGCCTTGGTGGAGCATCACTGGTAGAAAAATGTTCTTTGGAAGCGGAGGCCTGCTGAGCGTCCCTGGACCTGACCTATGAGTCATATGCAAAGGCTTGCATAGAAGCAGATGGGATCGACAGCATGTCAGACTCTGAATGGGTCGCAACAAAAAAAAAAAAAAAATATGTCAGACCCTCCTGGTCGACCAATTGTTTCCAGTTGTGGCTGTTTTTGGAACATGTTGGGATTTTGTTAGATAGGCTTTTGAAGAAAGAATTGCTAAATGTCACTTCACACATTTGCAATACTAATGACCTATGTAAGTTAGTGAAAACCATGGAATGGGGTGAAGACTTTTACTGGGCTACAGTTTATAAAAGCTCTTTACACTAGTATCAAGACCTGTTGGGGCTTAGAAGCAGTTGGTAAAATTTTGGGGGAAGGACCATGTTCATCCTTCTTGATATTACTGCTTGAATTTGCTCTTACTCATAATTACTTCCTTTTTGATAACATTTTTTTTACAGAAAGAAAGGCACAACAATGGGGGTGAATTTTGCCTCCACTTATGCCATTCTGTTTGTCTTATTTTGAAACTACATTTATGTATACTATAGAATTTTTCTGCAAATCAGTCATCTTGTATCGGAGATATATAGACGATCTGAGTTTTGTATGCAGAGGTGATATTGAGTTTGGTAAATTTATTTATTTACTAAATCAAAAACAATTTTTTGTTGAATTTCATTTGATGTGAACATGAGTTTCATTCAATTTTTTTTGATATAGCTGCTACACATATAGATATTAATTAGTTTAAAAAGTTCAGTAAACACAAAAAAAAAAAAAAGACATGCTAGTAGTGCACATCCACCTTATTTACTTGAGGCACTTCCCTTTGGCAAGTTTAAGCAGATTCTTGAACATACCTCTGAGAATTATCTCTTGGAAAAGGAATTTTGTGATGTTAAGGAAAGACGTACTGCTCGAGGGTATCCTGAGATCTCTATTGAGAGAGCTAAAAGTAAGCTAAGAAAGAATATTGGTCAAGGTGATTTTAATCATGTTCGAAGATCTTTTAGATCTATAAGGAGTCATCATGATGATGATAAAAAAAAATTGTGTGACCAAATTTTGCCCAATTTCTGAAATCTTGGAAAGGGTGGTGGTTAGTTTATGGCCTATTGTTTGTTTTAATGATAAAGTAGGCCATTTGTTCCCCAAAAAAGTGACCTTTTTATATGGTAGGTTTTTAAATCTGAAAGAACTGCCAAGTTTGAGATACAACATCAGGTCTAAGGGGAATAATGTGGGTATGTTCAGTTGTGGGAAGTGCAAAGTATGCCCAAAAGTCAAGAATATGTCAGGCACTGTGGTGAATGGTGCTGGGTATGTGGCCACAGACAGATTTAACTGCTTATCTTGTGGGGTAGCATACATTGTGGGTTGTGGTTTTACACCCCCAAGATGGTACACTGGTCAAACTAGACGCAAAGTGAAAACACGTATTCTTGAACATTTAGGGGACATTAGGAATTGTAGGTTGGGTAACCCTATTTCTGACCACTTTCATGTACATGGGGGTGTTGCTGAATCTCTTTTTCTGCGTTTTGGCAAAACCTGATTGTGGAAGGGGTGGTAATTATGTTCAAAAGTTGTTAAATTTGGAGAGTAGATTTATACTGAATTTTGGTACACCTGCCCGTAGGGGTCTGAATTTAGAAATTAATTTAAGTCTATAATGTTCATGTATGAAAATGTATTTTACCATGGTTCTTAAATATATTTTTAAGAAACAGTTAATTAATGTTGTTATAAAAGGTACTGCTGAATGTTGTGAATTTATTCCTTTAAAGGCTAGTGTAGCTGAGGTACCAGAAGACATTAAATGTCAGCAGCTTCCAGCTCCGGTATATGGTTGTTTCTTACACGGGTCTCAACAGAGACCTGCTTCTCAATTTCAGACACCAAAGAGAGCTGCAAAAGCACCTCACCTTCGACAATCACAAGCCTGGAGGGAAGAGCCAGACTGTGAAAGGTTGTTGTCCGAAGACCTAAGTTTTAGTTTCTTTTCTTTCGCCCAAGTTAAACGTTGGAACGACTGGTGGATGGCATCGGACACGAGAGATTATTCTTCACCCAGGAATCTCGCTGAAAATTCAGCCTTACACTCAACGATCCTTTCGTTAAAATGAGCACAAAATCGGCAACTAATGACGTTGTGGTCTGGGCCTAAATAAGTGACACAAAGTGAATGAAAGTCTCTGAGGGATTTGCTTACCACAGCGGAGACAATTACTTATTTTACCTGACATGAGAAGGAAAAGAAAGGAGTTCCCCCAACGGGATACTTATCCTTCTGACGATGACTTCTCTCTGATGCAGCCCAACTGATGCACTTGAACACTGCTTTGGGTTTCAATGGCAAGAAAAGACTGAAATCACGATGCAGGCTAATCCCATTATACCACAGTGTACGGACGTTGGTCATGGCATCCACCAGCATGGGAGGTGGAAATAATTTTTTCTGGTAGTCGGGCTGAGGGCTTTCATAGTAGGAAATCCCACAAGTCAGGATTGAAACAAAAGGAACATCAATTGTCCCAAACAGACAGCTGCACATACAGACCTTAATTAATCTAAAACTGAAGTTATCCATGTTACGACACATTGTTACCTGTGTATTCACTTACTGTTATTTTAATTCCCTTCAGGTGTGAAAAACAACTTGTATGCTTTCACAAAACAGTAATGTTTAGCCTTCAAGAAACCAGTGTTCTGGCTTTTTATATTGTGGGAAGAAATAGCCAAGGAATTGTCATGGCTAGGCTTGTATAGGCCCTCGGGCAGATAGACTAGTACCAACCTATGAACCTATTATCAGGTTGCCTCCATGGAAACATAACAGAAGAAAATGTAGTCAGCTGCAGGTTTCTAAAGACAACCTGAAACATTTATTGCTAAAGGAAAGCTTTGTATTACATTCAGTGTTCCGTTATTTACTCGTTTCCACCCAAAACTTGATATTAGATTAAGGCAAGGGTCTTGGTCCAGACATCCATCTATTCAAAAGTAAGAGAAAACATATCATCTCTACATATTATGATGTATACGTCTGCACCCCACCCCCTCAACAACCCAAGATTACAGCCTATTAACTTAAATATGCTTTTGTCTATACATCTTCTCTTTTTGGACTGCAATGCCTACACAAAAGAGAAGAAAAAGAGGAAGAGAGGTATCCGTTTAGTATCTTTATCACATTCAAGAATAATCATTTGATCTGCAACCTGTGGGACAGAGTCCCCAGCCAGCTTAGGCCCTGGGTGGTCCCTCGGGAAGGATATTCGATATTCCAAGCACCGCTGAGCCAAAGGAAGCCCTTCATGTCTGGAGATCATAATGAAATGAGCGTGTCGCGAAGAAGACCAGGTAGCTGCTGAACAAATATATGCTACTGGAACTCTAGACCAAAAGCTGTTGCCGTACAATATAGTAGCCACAGATCTAGTTGAACAGCAACGGATAGCAACCGAGCTGAAATGTCTAGCTGAAATGTATTGTTGTTCAATGCATTGAGAGATCCAATATGCCACTGTCACTTTAGAAATTGCCCATAGCATGGCTGACTTAGCATAAGAAACAAAATCTTGGTCTGACTTATGTAAAATCTTTTAGTCCTGTGCAAGTAAAACGTAGTTGTCAATTTGTATCCAATTTGTGCAATAAACTGGAAGAAAACCAGAGAAACTCGGAAGAAACCAGAAGGTTAATAGAGTGATTAATGTTAGTGTGTGAAGGCTACCTTAGGCAGAAAAAAAGAAGGATTAGTCCCACCCTATCTTTAATCTCTTTGTGAAAAAGGCATGGATAATTTAATGCAATAAGGCTTGTAACTCTGATACTCTTGGCTTAGCGCAGCAAAACCAAGAAGGCCGCTTTCCAAGATAAAAATTTAAAGGCACTGAGGCCGCTTAAAGAAGGTGGTCCTGTTAATGCTTGTAAGACCAAAGTTAAGAATGGACATGGAGGCATAGCCTTGATGGAGGCTTTAAACAGCCTTTGCCTTTTAAGAAGGTCCACTATATCTTTGCTGACGCTTGCAAGAATTTACGCCATCCAATACCATAATGTCTAAAAGGAAAGCGTTTCCATTTACTGCTATAGAGCTTTCTGGTGGATGGCTTATGAGCTGCCACCACCAGAATGGCACAGGGACGCAGATACCGAGTCCCCTGCTATTACGAACTGATCAACCATCCAGGCCGCGGAGGAGGTTGACCATGTTGTTCGGAGTGTGGCATCCGTCGGATGCCAGATTAGGTCTCGATCGATCCAGAATCCATGGGGCACACTGTGAGACTGGCAGAAAGGGAATCAGATTTGTCGCAGGAGGGGTGAATGGGGTACAATGAGAATCACTTGCTCCCCAAATCCTATTGGTGGCTCCTCGTTTTCCGCCAGGATCAGCTTGTTCTTCCTGTCCCTAAGTGCCGGGGGTTGAAGGCGACCTTCTGGCAGGCCTCCATAAATGTAAGTTGCCCCCCCACATATAAAACTGTGTGTGTGGCCATCAGCTGGGGAAAGCTTGTGGCCACACTACATTTTAATATGGCTCAGACTCCAGCCAAGTTCTCCTCACACACACACACACACACACACACACCCACTAGGGGAGAGAGGGAGAGACAAAAAAAAGGTTTTTTTTTTTTTTTTTTTTTTTTTTAAAGTGAAGATGCTAAACACACCATTTAAACTTAGAAATATAGAAATAAAAAATACAATCTCAGCAGGCCAGAGCCAGGCCTACTAGCTAAAACTGTTCTTAGCCAAGTGCAAAAACCATCTGAGGTAATGTGGGTGGTAGTAAGTGATTATGAGGAGCTAGGGTAGGGGATCTTGAAGTGAAGTAACTACTTCAGTTCTAACAACGCTTTACTATAAAACACACAATTCACATTGTGAAAAGTTTTCTACTTTAAGAACAGAAATTGTTTTACTTATGTCCTCTTTCCCATTATTTGTATTACATTTAGAACCACTGGCAAAGAAAATAAGGTACTCAAAATTCAAGGATATAATTGGTATAGTAATCAAGAAAAGTTGGATTTGTTTGGCGGGGATATAATTTAGTACTTGATAAAACCAGAAAAGGGCATCTCAATGCGTTCTGAAATGCACCAAGATATTTTCAAGTCTTTTCAGGATACAAAATTATGATAAAAGAAAGGTTAACAGCTGTAAACTATCTACCCACAGACAAATTGGTCAGCTATACCCATATTTATGGTGATATGATAAAATGAAGTACTTAGAATATGGGTTAATAAGGATTCTGTTATGGCAGCTAAGAATATGTGGGAAGAGACTAAACAAAAGTTAATACAAAAACAAAGAAACTAGAAGTTCTGTTTTACGGACACTGATAGCAAGATACAAAGCAGTGAAAACATTTGCAGTCCCTTTAGTTTTATATGCACAGGTCAGCCATATTTTTAACAAACAAAGGAGAAGTTGTGGTCAGCAATTAATAAAGAGTTAAAGGATTTTATCTGACAGGGGAAGTAGGCAAGAGTCAAGTGGGATAAGTTGATCCTTCTAACAGAACAGGATTACCTGATCTGAAGGGGTAATTTTAGAGCTACACAGTTAAGGCTCCTATACAGTGCACAAGCAGAAAACTATAATTCAAAGTGGAAAGGCATGATGATGAAACAGGGGAAACTCAAGAATTAAGGATAGATTGGCATTTTCATTCCAGGAATGGAGAAAGGAGGATTCTGCAGATAGGAATGACTGCAAGTAGGGGTACAGAGAATAAACAATAGGGGGCTGACATTTACTGGAGAAAACTGGCAAAGGAAACAAGGGATTGATAGCAAATAGTTAGAAAGGGAAAGGTAAGAGCAGGGGAACAGGCCAAGAATACATTTGGACTGCTGGCTAGAGATTGCCTTTCCTATCTAGGATATACATCAGAATAATGGCAAACAGAAAGGAATAGGGGGATCCTAACTGAAAGACAATAAGAATCTAGTACAGAAGCTGCTGTTAAAAAGGGATAACTAGATGGGCATATAAAATACTGCATGACAACTATAGGAATTAATTGGAGGTTAAAGAAAAAACTGAAGAGAAATTGGATAAGCAACTCACAAAGAAACAATGGAAGGATATATGTATGGTTCACAAACAAAGTCTAGAAGATATTTGGGATTTTTGGTTGGAAGTGTTTGCATATGCATTTGTATACTCCAAGCAGACTCAAAAGTATTTTTCCTCAAGTAGACTGCAAATGTTGAAGGTGTGATGGGGGGAAGAAACGGGTAATTGGGAACATATTTTTGGGAGTGTAATGAATTAGCAGACTTTAAAAATTCCCTACAGACTACTCTGTCAGAAATACTGGGTGAACAAATTGATGCAGCTAAGGAAATGATTTTCTGGGTCTGTGACACAATCGGAATTTCCAAGACATAGTAAGGCTTTGCAGAGTTTAATTCTAGTGGCTGCCAAAGTAGTAGCTACTAGAAAATGGATACTAACCATACTAGAAGCAGTGAATATTGTAACAGACAAAAGAACTTGAAGTGGGATCTTTAGAAAAGGGTAGGAGAAAATTACATAAAAAAATGGGAATTGTGTGAACAAATGCATGTAGAATAATGTTTTGGAGAAGGAATGAGGTTTAAGGGAAATCAGGAATCAAATGAGCTGTGCAATATTTGACTGGCAATGGCTGTAAAAGACTATGAAGTATAAGGTTTGCAACTGAAAATATATCAATATTGTTAGTTTTCATTCATATAAATGTACGATTGCCTACAAGTGATAATTCAATAAATACATTTCTTGTTTAAAAAAGTTTCATTTACAGTTATGTTCTTCCTCTTTCTTTCTTTCCCCTCAGTGTTATTCCAAACATTAATGACCATGACATGAGGGCTAGCGTTGCCGCCTCACAGCAAGAGGTTCCCCGGTTCGATCCTCAGCTGGGGTGCCTTCTGTGCTGAGTCTGATTGTCCTCCCTGTGGTCGCGTGGGTTTCCTCCAGGTGCTCTGGTTTCCTCCCACATCCCAAAGACATGCTGTAGGTGGACTGGACACACTAAAAGAGCCCTAGGCATGCGTGTGTGCCCCTTCTGTTGAAGGTTGGGCACCGGGCTGGCAACTCGACACTGTAAAACTCCACTACCAATCATGAGCGGATAGGTGATCTGCTGTGGCAACCCCTAACTGGGAAAAGCCGAAAGAAGAAGAATGACATGACGTGAGGCAACTGTTACTTGTGGGGAACTGAAAGGCAGTCAACCAAAGTCCACTCTTTCACTTTTTCTTATACAGCAGATCACAAATTCGACTGATGCTTTGCAGTCACATCTGTTCACTAATTTACTTGTTGATGGTCTTTTTCCTGTTTATCTCCATTTCCCAACTCCAGATTCTAGTTCAATTCTAAGATACTCCCGATTTTTCTAGTCAGCTCCTGTGCTTCTCTCCATCTCTCGGGCCTTCTCCTTTGGAGCAGTGGAAGAGCTGCTTTATCATCCCAAGAGTTCTGCTTGATAGCTCACTTTTTGTTAGACAAACTTTTACACTTCCTAATTAGCCTGTTCTGCATAAAAAAACGACAATCCTCCAGGAAAAAAAATAGTCTGAAGACAGCTGGACACAGCAGCTTGAATCTCAAACCTGCCTCTCAACATTCCCGTATTACTGGAATAAATTTGTTTCTCTTCTGCCTGGTGTACAATGAATAACCATTTTCCACAAACACTCTATTGTCTCCAACTTTTAATACCTTGCCCTTTTCCCACAGTTTTGTCAGAATCAACTCTTTCTACTGGTAGCTTTGCAGCTTTACTAGTACAGGTCTTGGCTGCTTTTTCATGGCCAGACTCGGACCACACACAGGGTGTACCGTTTCAATTAACAGTTCCTGCTGTGGAATATCAGTCCATTTGCTTTTTTGTATCTTCCTAAAATTAACACAGTCTGTTCCTTCTAGTTTCTATGTAAAGCAGAAAATCTCAGCTTTATCCTACGTGATCTGTTATACATTTTTTTTTACATGCATGTTTCAGCCTTCTTTTGGCATTGTCAATACATCAATCAGCACAGAAGGCTGAAACATGCATATCCACAGCTGGAGTTTGGCTTTACTGGCCTGAATTTGTCCGTTACAGACTTAAAAAGAAAAAAAGTCGTGGGCATTCAGAACTGCCATATAGCTGAAATGGTTTACCTTCACAATTTCGACAAGCACATCCCCAAAACACCTTCCGCGAACTCCAAGTTGTGATTTCTCAAAACGCTAATTTTCTGAACAAAAGCTTGTCCCCTTTTTGACACATGGTAGCACTTGATTCAGGTGTGGAGTGATCAGAAATGCCGACGTTCGCTGTTTTGTTTGACATTTAGTCAAGTCGGTGGGACAGTACATGCGAAAACGGTTTGCGTATATGCACATTAGAGGTTGTACTTTTGACATTATGAAGGCAAACCAGCTGAAACACCCGATGCCTTTAAGGGGTGACTTGCATACATCACACGTGCCTCTAATGCAAGAGGCTTAAGAAATCATACAGTGGAAGCTCTAGATTGGTTTGTCTGTGTGATCTATTCACTCACTGTTTTAATTTGTTATATGAATGTAAGAAAGATTTAGGAGAACTGGTATTACTGTTGATTACCACATAGACTAAATAAAATTTATGAGAACAGCAGTAGCATGATGGACTGGCAAGATATATAAGTGAAGCAACAAGGATAGGACAGTGCAGTGTTCCCTTGATTAGCACCATCTCCAACAACCACTCTACCTGAAGCTAGACTACACATATTCAGAAGACAAATGGATAAAGGGATTTGGGGAAAGGTAGAAGGTTAAAGTGATCTGGACTTGTGAGAAGTCATGAAAAGGACAAGTGCATCCTCGTCTGCAGTTAAACTCAAACACAATGTTTCTTTTACCACTACAATATGTTTCCAGAATGGCTTTGTTACCCAAAAAACAAACAGTCTGGATTTTAAGAGGAAGGGAAAGCTAGCTCACTGTTTTTTTTTAGCAGCAGCAGCAGATTATTATTAAGATTAGCCTCCGTCAAACTTTGGAAAAGAAATCTGTCTCTACCTGCATGACATACCAGAGAGACAGGGAAGTCTGTAATTTCTCCTAACATGTACTGCCCACAATCTTACACAGGCAATAATCAGCCTTGCTGACGTCACCAGCTTGCACAGTGTGGTGGAACACTTCTCTACTGCCTTTGCACAGTGTGGTGGAACACTTCTCTACTGCCTTTGCTGTGGAGACAAAAGTGAAACAGCATTACTGCATACACCTAGACACGTTTTTCACAGTAATCCATTTTTTGAGGTTGTGTTTTCTTTAAGTGCAGCATCTTTACAACAGATGTGCTTTTGTCTTATGCACAGCACAATGACTACGTACTTGCCACGATCAAGGGTTATGGGTTTGATGACTTAATAGACGATATTGAAGCAAAGGAGCAAGGATTATAGGTTTTATGAAGTGAACACCCAGTCTTTAAACAAGAGTAAAGGTTTATGCATACAACACAGGCTAAATTTGTTGAACGTGAATGTGATTTTGTATACCATCAGTTTGCTGATGACCATAACACGTAGTAGTGTGGCTTTATTGCAAAGTACATACAACTGTACTTTACTTTTTTGCATGGCACACTAAACAATTACTACTTTATGCCCAAAGATTATGTTTTACTATGCTACAAAGTAATAAATCCAAAGGCAGCAATAAAGTAGCAGAAGTGAGAAATGTAATTCAAGAGGAAATTTGGTGCCACAGTAAAAAAAAAAATGAAAATCGCAATACACAAACTGAACAGAAGATTGTCTGAACCTTGATGCATAATTACAGGAAGATGCTGTAATATAAGGGAAGAGACAACATGAGTTGAATTAGAAAAATACTTTTGAAGTACCACCACAAATTTTTATTTCTACTGCATTCACAATAAAAAGAACATGTCTTCCACTGACAAGTGCGAAAAGCAAAATTACTTTGCAAGTTCATTCTTTACAAGCTCTTTGAAGTAATAGCAGACATTAATGCATGATCAAGCAAGGCTCTTTCAAACAATGACAGTGTTGACACCTTAGGAAATGTGTGGGGATGACTTGTAAATAGCAGGACTACAAACTGACCACCTTTAAATGTGTGAAATTTAGCTACTTCTAGTTAACTACTATGAAAAGCTCAAAAGATGCTTTGGGAGAAACACATAGGTCAAAATGCAAGCAACTGTGGTTTGGAGGATGTGTAAAACACCTGTGACTTGTATTACTGCCATTCTATGTCAAAGAGAAGAACCCATCACTTCCTTATGTCTAGCATGACTCATACAAAGAGCACTTGACATGGATTTTGGGACCAAGAATATATGGCAGGCACTGTAATTTTTTTTGGAAAAAAACTGAAGTACCGCAAAAAAGCACTTAAGATTGATACTGTTAGTAAGCTTCTGAGCCCTCAAGCCTTTCTGTGTTGGAGGGAAGCCTTCTAGCTTAATTTTGTTTCTTAGAACTAGCCAGTTTTCTAGTTTCAGAACTCAAATCTGTTTCTTTGAGCTCAGCACTTGTTCAGAACTCATTGTAAGCACCAAATAAGCTACAAATTACTACAGCACTCAACGTTCCTCACTTGTCTTGAGGAAAACAGTTTTTAGCACCTATCCAGGCATGTCTAAGGGTCAAGCTCCCGGTGTTTTCTCCTGTCTGATTAATCTGGGCATCTTGGGGCAATGCAGCAATTGCCTCATATACACAGACAACCCTCTCCTCCTACCACCCAATACTACAACCTGTGAGAGATGCACTTGTATAACCAAACTGGAAGCAAAGCTCTCTTCACCCAAGACTGGACAAGACAGTCAAGAGGAGAAGGTAAACACTTGCACCACACCACACTCATCACATAGTTCCTCAAAACCTACACCACCAAAACACACACACACACAAACACAAAACACACATCTACATTCGTGGAGGCTCTCAAAAAAAATCTACCCAAGCAACAGGGACCTCCAAAGCAGAAACGCAAGCAACCTCCACCCCCCAACACAACCCAAATGACACATAGCCCACAAATTCAGTGTGCCACTCAACCACAGCCCATGACACATAACAACATACCAAACACTCTAGTCATAGGTGACTCTATAGTCAGGCACACTGATGTTCCACTCACCAGGCTAAACAAGGAGAAAGTTACTGTCAGGTGCCAGGATCCGCCACATAATGCATGCACTCAGGTCACTCCACAGCAAGTACAAATATGACTCTGTCATTGTCCATGTTGGTGTGAATGACCTGAGACATACCTCCCTGGACTACATGAAGAGAGAGAGAGAGAGAGGAGCTTTCTGATCTTTTAGCCCATGACCCTAGCCCTGAGTAGTATCCTGCCATCACCCAGAATGATACCACAGTACAAGGACAAAATGACTGACTTCAGCAATTGGCTAAGCTTCTGGTATCATTTTAAGGCGATCCAGTATCTGTCTGCCTGGGATGACATGACCGACAAACCACGATGCTGTGCCAGAGATTGCCTGCACCTGTCGCCCTTGGGATTCCGGATACTGGCTAAGGCTCTTGCCAACCCTATAGTGCCTTTTTTAGGCAAGATTCAAATGCCAAATGCACCAGCGTAACAGGTACAAGCAAGCAAAATCTGACAGTAATGCTACTTAATGCTAGAAGTCTAAACTTTAAAATGCACTCACTCGAGGCACTAAATGGAGAACATCGATATCTGTGCAGTGACAAGAGACCTTTTTCAAGGCTCCAGAGAGCACCCCTGCATTACCAGGCTATAATTCATACCACACCTTTCGGCCACCTAACCTGGACCGAAGCACTAAAGGTGGAGGCGTGTCCATATTCATTAAGGATATCCATACCTCCAGGCTAGTTGCTCAGCATAATGCATCTGAGATTATCCAAGTGCAACTAACTCTGAGCAAGACCGCAATGCAAACTGTAGCTTGCTACAGATCCCCCACCATGCCCCAGGACTCCCACACCTCATTTTTTTGAAACACTGGAAAATATTAGGGTACAAATTAACACCCTAACAATGGGTGATTTTAACTACCCCACCATTAACTGGGAAAACTACTCGTGTACCAACTCTTGTGCTCAATGTTTTCTGGAATTCATAAATTCCAATGCCTTGGATCAACTTATCCACACCCCCACTAGGGGCAGCAATATCCTAGACCTGGTCATGACAAACATGGGCAACCGGTGTTCCACACCAGAGGTCAATTTAGATCCGACCACAAGCAAATCACCCTAGACATCCACACCCCCCCCCCAATTAGGGAAACCACCGTAAAAAATTTCTCCAAAGCCAACTTCGCGCTTCTTAAGACAGAAGTGGCAAACTTCACGACATCCATGCTGATGAACAATAGAGATACGACTGCTGAATCCTATACAATTGCACTTTATAAGCACTTACACGAGGGCATGGATTGTGCAATCCCTAAAAGAACCAAGATGCTATCCTCCAAGAAAAGGAAGCCAATCTGGTTGTCCCCTGCTATAAACAAACTCTACAACAGAAGGAAGAAAAACTGTCACAAGAGAGTAAAATCCCATGATTGGACGAACTCCGTAGTCAGCCTCAGTAAGAAGTGGATATCCCTCAAAATCTTCCAAAGCTAGTTACGAAAACAAAAATCACCACTGATTCTAAAGACAACCACAAAGCATTCTACAGCTGTCTCAAGAATCTCAATGGCAACACTCAGATCTGCTCTGAGTTGCAGCACAATGGCACTAAATATACAGAACCAACTGATATTGCCAAAATCCTGGCAGATAGGTTCAGTGCTAACTTTATCTCTCTCTCATCCCCTAAAGGGCCCATCTCTATACCGGAAGAATGCAAAGTACCTGTAATCACGGCTGCACAGGTAAAAAAAAAAACACTCTCCAAAGCCAAGAACACAGCATCCATGGGACTTGACAACATCCCAGGCTGCGTTCTACATGAACTACAGAACGAACTGGCACCCCACCTAAGTACCATGTTCAATCATAGCCTCACTTCAGGCTTTGTGCCCACTGAATGGCTCACAACAACGGTTATCCCACTCCACAAAGGGGGAGCCACCACAGACCCCAGGAACTACCGCCCCATTAGCCTGACGAGCCTGGTCTGAAAGGCTATGGAGCGTATCATCACGGAACTTATAAACAATGACATTGGTAATCTACAAACTCTGGACCCTACCCAGTTCGGGTTTGTAAAAGGAAGATCATGTCTCCTAAACCTGATCGCTTTCACCAAAGCTGTAGATGAGGGTAAGGTGATTCACCACAGCCTATCTAGATCTCGCCAAGGCTTGACACCATCCCCCACTCTAGAATTATAGATAAGCTCACTAAACTAGGTATAAATCCCTATGTCACCAGATGGGTTGCAAACTGGCTCACTGACAGAACCCACACTGTGAAAGTAGCAGACTCTAAATCCAACTTCAGACCAGTGACAAGTGGAGTACCACAGGGTTCAGTCCTAGGTCCTCTCCTGTTTGCTATCTACTTCTCTGAAGTACAGGCTAACACAGAGGGTCTTTGGCTAACAAAGTTCGCAGATGACTGTAAACTAGGAGCCATAATCAAAACTCCTAATGATGTGGACATCCTACAAAAGGATGTCACTGAGACAGCTGCCTGGTGTCAAAGCCAATGCCAAAAAGTGCAATGTCATCCCTTTTGGTAAAAACTCTGTACCTGTGAACTACCACATAGGCGGTTAGTCTACTTAACACTGAAAGTGTGATAAGAGACCTTGGGACACAGGTGGACAGTAGTCTCTCCTTTGATAATCACATCATCACAGTAAGTCAGGAAATCCTTCAATGTGGCACACCAACACAAAAGGTTTCTCATCCAGGAAAAAAAAAAAAGAGGTCATTGTTCCCCTCTACTCATCACTCATTAGACCCATTATAGAGTACAATGCTCCTTTTGTTATGTACCTCACAAGACATCTACAACAACTGGAAAGACCACAGAAATACCTCACAAAGAGGACTACTGGCCTCAAACAGATGCCCTACACAGACCATCTCAAAAAACTCCAGCTTTACTCTGTCGCATATCGCCTATTCAGAGGCTATCTCTGCCTAACATATAAAGCTATGTCAAACCCAGAGCTGTTGGACATGCTCCATGTAAAGAAATCCCAATCCCTCCGAGCTACACGCTCTAGGGACCTAAACCTTGTCACCACAATAAACAGAACATGCTGGAGGGATAGATTCCTGTCCCAGAGACATCCCATACACCGGAACAAACTACCTATCTATATCAAACAAAGCTCCTCATTAGCACTCTTCAAGAAAAATCTTGATGATTGGATGGGAGATAGGAAATTCACCCCGAGGATCACTTATGTGGCTCTGCTTGACAGGGGCACAGGAAAATATTTTTCTTGGGTGGCAAAAGCCAGGGTACCGTTTGGCTAGGCTTATATAGGCCCTAGGGCCAACAGCCTAGTACCTACTTATGATGCATTAAAATAACTCAGAATATAAACATGCAAACATGCAGGGGAGATTGGGAACCATACATAGTAACAGAGTGTGCATATTTGCTTGTATGTTGAGAGATGGTTATGGAAATGTTAGAATTACCTGTTACAGGCCAGCAGCACAATATGATGAATTTAATTATTAAAAGATGAGAATGCCTAAAATTAACAGTACTGTAACATTTAAGATGGAAGCAACAGGATGATAAAGACTGGCCTGAATATGTATATTATGAAATCAACAAATGAAGTGAAAAGCAGGTGATGTTTTAACTTTCAGCAAGATACATCCATTTTTTGTGCAGCAGTAAAAAGCTCAAACAAATATGGCACAATTTTTAGCTTATATTACATTTATAAACTGGGATACCTTACAAAGGGATAGTTTTAAAACTATAATCATTTAAAAGGGTACATAAAAGATAATAGGTTCATAGGTTCATACTAGGCTATCTGCCCAAGGGCATTTATTCCCATCCATTGGTCAAGATTTCTTGAACAAGGATTTTGTTCCACAGCATAGGGAATCTCTGGGATATTGGTTATTTAATAACATCAAACAAGAATACTGTATCAAATTAATCAGTGTGTGTGTGTTATAATGATTAAAACAATTCACTAAAACAAAGACTGAAAAGGTAAATTCTGACTTGCAATAGATTATGCAAATGCAATCTACACACACATTATATATATATATATATATATATATATATATATATATATATATATATATATATACATACACACACATATATATATATATATATATATATATATATATATATATATATATATATATATATATATATATAAATAAAATGATATTTATAAGATCAATAGAGTTTTTTTAAAAAAAAATACTGATAGGAAAGGACAATGGCCACGACATTTATTATTGCTTACACAATAAATCCCACTGCATTTGAATGATTTATTGTTTTTCACCCATAGATTCTTCCTTACTCCACACTCTGACACCCTCTCAAAAGTTATTCCTCAACCGGCTCCTTCTGCTGGCTATATATATTTTTTTTTACTTGCACTTTGCTACCCACCCATCTTGTTTTTTTTTTTTAATCCTCTTAATGCCCTGAACATAACCTTCTGCCTTCCAGCCTGCGTCCCACATACCTACTTTATGAAACTGTATAGATACAATATGTCTCACAGGCCTACCCTCTCCACTAGAAATGGCCTCTATAGTTAATTCTATCCTCTGCCCCCCATTGGAATCTAATCATTTTTCTACAGTAACCTTCACCTACTCCACCCTTAATCTGTTCACATTCCACCCAAAGCCTCCTGATATCACATACACAAATGAGAAATCAGACTGACAAGCCCCCTCTACCAATCCCCAAACTTGTATATACATCAACTCCATTGTATTCACAAGCATTTTTGCTCATGAAACAGCAAGTCATACCTAGCATCCTTCCACTACCTCCATTCTCCTGTAATGGATGTACAATCTCATACTCCAGCTTTCACTGTAATGCTCTCTCAATGTACACTAAAACTCAAACTCTTAGCAATTACATTTATACTCGTACATGCACCTTCTTTTTCCTCAACAAAGATGTCCCTTACTATTACAGAAATATCTATGAAATCCATCTTCTTGGTCAGTACATTGTAGACAGACTACAAAAGACAACTGTCACAGTGGCCATCCTCAACTTTAATGGAGGATGTAGCATAATGCTTCCCTACTGCTATTTTTTTCGGTAATGCCCATTATCCAGAGTTAGCTGAAATCCTAGTACCATGAAAGTCTGAGAAAATACATATATGTATATAGTATGCATATGTACAATGTATACACATACATTCTATACACACACACAATTTTACATACACCATGCTAATAATGAACACCAAAACTTGCACCACAAATGTTCAGTCACGCAAGTTCAAAACCACCTGATATGTAACAAATGAAAAACTTCAGAAGTATTTTTTTGCAGCAACAACCCCCACCCCATTCCAAGCCACCCACAAACATACATCAATTCCATGGTTTTATAACAATAGTAAAAGCAGAAGAAAGTCTCATTCAGCATTATTTTCACTCTGCCATGACCAAACACCGGATTTACACGATCTGGGGCAGTGAGCACATGTAAGGAACCCTATGTATAAAAACTAAATCATTCAATTCATGTAATTAACAGCACAAAACTAAACTCATTTCTTACACAATTACAGCTGTAAACAAACAGTGCTAAATATGAATCTTTAAAATATTCCGTTTTGCTTTCCACTGTAACAATTATCCCCCACCTCAATCAAATACTTCATTACCCCTCCTGAATCCAAACCTTACCAGTTACACTCCTTTCCTATTCCCTTCTCCTCATGCACTTGCATGAAGACCTACCTTCCCTTTCTCCTCTCCCTAAAAATGTACTCTATTATCCTTGTAGTTTTTACTAGCATTTTTTACATAAAAGATACCTGCCTGCATTAATCATATGTTTTTTTCCCAGTTTTGTACAACAGTTTTTAATTTTCCTAATAACTAGCAATTTCCTACTATATTTTTGTATCTAGTTACAGTTTTACCATTTTTCTTAGTAACAGTTTTACAATTTTTCTTAGTAGTTCACTTGCAAGGTACGCAATGACCTTAATGGTAAATTTGTAGATAAAGTATAAATAGATTTTTGTCCATCATAGTTTTATTATTTCACTGACTGTGCTTATTTTTTTCTGGAAATTATTGTCTTTGGGGCTCAAATGAAAATGGGTTCTATAGTCTGGTAAATAGGTTGACCCAGCTAAGTAACCGAAACAGCCAAGGTAGAGAGTTAAACAAGCTCAGGCATGCATTTGTAATACCTTCTGAGTTTAACAGTAAATGCTTACACTCTACCTACTTACTTGTCAGCATCAGAGTTCATTAAGGGTGGCTGAGAGGGAAGATCTGCAAAGCAGAATTCTTCAACAAAAAACTTGCCACTGTCCTTTTCACTGCCGTACACCGCAATAATAACACCTAGATTACACAAAAACAGAACATTACTCACCATTTTTTGATGCAGAACATAACCATCTTAATGCATGAAGACCCTCTTACACTTGCTGCACCAAAACAGATGCAATACACTACCCATCTCTACCCATCACTATATTCTGAAAACAGCCTACAAGGGCAGGAAAAGGTGATACTCTGTTAAAACCTTATTGGACAAACTCAAATGACAGCATCAGGACAATCACAATTTTTTTACCCATACCTGGCGAAGGCATGACAATCACAATGTTTTTACCCATACCTGGCAAAGGCAGGACTAATACGGGGTCACCATTTCTGGTTTAGTTCTTTAGCAACCTATGTCCCTGTTACATCAGGACAGAATCCTGAAGTCATCTGGATTCATTAGATATACAGGACATATATGCTTACCCAAATCACCCAGAAAGATGCACAAGCAAAAAAAAAAAAAAAAGACCAAAACAAGATGTCATACCAGTCACAAAATGCTGAATATCTATATTTCCTTCTAGCTTGATTCGCTGTAATTCATCTTCTAAAATTAACTCATCTGTTTGGTGGATGTACTTTGCCCGGGGAGGTTGTGGCAACAAGTTGTGCTAAAGAGAACAAAATAGCACACAATTTATACAGAGGAAACAAAAACTTTTAATTAAAATTAAGGGACAGACACAGAAGTGAAAAAATTCTAGACTAGTCAATGCAGCATACAGTAAGAGCTCACAGAAATAAAGCTTTGACATTTTATATATTAGCATATCATCATCAGTCCCCTCCCTCCATTTAATACATGGGATCAGGGTGTTGCATCAACTGTCACAATCTCTCTATATTCAATGCTATTGTCTTACTTTGTCACGCATTCCTGATGGTAACAGGTTTTCTCTCACAATCCATCCATCTCTTTGCTGGGTACCCTCTATCTCTTGACTTCCCATCTGTCTCAAATTTACTTCACCAGATTGTCTGCAAATTTTCTGCATATGTGCCCAAACCACAGTAATCTATTCTCGCTGACCTTTTCTGCAAATAGAACTTACTTTGGCTTCTGCTCTTATGTTCTAATTTCTTTGTCTGTCCCACAGTGTGCACCCTACCATTTGTTTCAGGCACTTCATCTCCATCATCTCTAGTCTGCTCAGCTACTCTGGCTTTACTGCCCAAGTTTCTGTACCATTAGGTGACACCACTATTTTGTACACCTTACTTTTCAGCTTCTTTGGCATTCTTCTGTCATACACTACACTTGACACACTGTGCCAGTTGGCTGCATCCCCTCTGGTTTAACTTTGACTTCTTCAGACTTCAGCTTTCTTCAACCACCCCTTCCAGATACATGAAACTGTTAAACCTATTCCACTATTTTGTCTATCTCAATCATCAGCTTCTTACAATTTCTCCATTTGCTGCAATTACAACCGTCTTACCTGTACTCAATTTCATGCCATGCAACTTTAGTTTTGGAATACATTCCCCTATCACTTGCTGAAGGTCTTGCTTAGAGTCTACCAGTAATGCCAGATCATCTGCATACAGCAACTCTGTTGATCTGTCCCTTCTGATCTATTTGCTAATGTAGCTCATCACCTGTATGAACAGCAGTAGGCTCAAAGCTGATCCCGGATACACACCCACTCCCAGAAGAAACCACTCAGATTGAACACTGTTCCTACTTGTCACTGGGTCCTTGTACACAGCCTGCACTAATACCACAGCAGGACTGCTCAAATCAGCTTTCTTGGAAGCTTGTCATATACTTTCTCCAAGTCTAGTTATGCCCAGTTGGACACACTCCTCATCTCTAGCTTCAAGTATCTGTCCAATTGCAAATAATCGGGTCAACTGTGCTGCAGCCTGATCTGAACCTGAACTGCTCATCTCTCATCTTACTTTCTACTACTCTGCTTAAACATTTATCAATCACCCTCTCCGGAAATTTTATGCAGTGTGATAGAAGCTTGATACCTCTATACTGCCCACAGCTGTGTATGTCCCCTTTGTTCTTGAACACTAGCATGCTTACTCTCCAGTCATCTGGGATAATACTCTTCTCCATACAGATACCCACAGGAGCTACTTCTCTCCTGTCTCAACCAACATCTTTATCTTATCTGCTGCAACCTCAGCTGAGGTTGTAGCTTTCCAAGACTTTATTTTCTTTAGTGTTGTTCTTACTTCTTTTAGGACAGGCTCCTTTTCGTCTTGTATTGTATGCGGTGTCTCGGGCAGTACAGCTTCTGTGGGGTTTTGTCATTCAGAAGCTGCTAGAAGTACTCCTCCCCATCTGTCTTTGATGAATAGTGGCCTGGTGAGCACATTGTTGCTGGCATCCCTTTTTCTATCTTTGCAATGCAACTTGCCAACAGTTGCTCTGTGCCAATTACTCACTTTCCAGAGTACCACTGATGCCTTATTTTTTTGCTATTGCAACTCTTCTCTTAGCCTTTTTGTTAGCCAACCAGTATGTCTTCCTAGTCTGGTCCATCTTTTCTCCCACTTTTTCCTGCACTCCTTTCTTTTGTTGACTTCTAGACTTCTACATTCCACCATTGGCTTTCCTTGTATATCTTTACTTCCATACCTGGCTTGGACTGCATATCTGTTCTGTAGTCCTCACACATGCTGTTTTAAAGTGCCTCCATTCTTCAACTACACCCATTTCCTCTTCTTCTTGAGGTGTCAGAGTCCAGAGTAATCCCTCGCTCTCAAGCCTACTTCCAGGGATTCAGTCTCGTTTTTTGTTGACATTACAGCCTTCTCGGACCACTGCTTGCAGCTGACTGTGGCAACCAGTGGTTTATGCTGTCGGCCAACTGTTTCACTGGGGATAACTTCACAATCACCAGTTCTACCCCAGTGTTTTTTCTTCATTATGAAGTCTACTAGAGTTATGAGTTTGTCATTCTAGTATACAACCTTGTGATGGTGTCGTCTGCTGAACCATGTGTTAGTCACCATCAAGCAATTTGCCAGACAGAGGTTTAGAATTACAGCTTTTTCTTTATCCCTGTTGCCCCAGCCATGTGGACCACGGCGGTCCTCCTATACGGTTCTGTCTGTCCCGATATGTGATTTCAGGTCATCCATTATCAACATCAATTCATGCTGTCCTGCTTGACCTAGTAGGTCCTACAACTGCTGTCTGAATGCACTCATTTCCTCACTATCACAACCTTGCTGTGGGGTATAAGCTGAGATTATGAACACCGTCCTATAATCACGCTGAAGTCTGTCATAAGTGTTTCACTAATTCTAATGACATCCCTTACTCTCTTCTGAAGCCTCTCCCTCAACACACTGCTAGCCTGTCCTCCTCCTGAGTGGTAGGCTCTGGATCTAAAGCCAAGTGGCTTTGCTGCACTGCCCTTCCATCTTGTCTCCTGAATACATAGGATGCCAGCCTGCTCCTTAGCATCCCATTAGTCAACATGACCAAATCACCTGCAGCCATATTTTACAACATCGCGAGGCTAGCCCTGCATCCATTGACTGCTGTTAAGAATGCTGTTTTCCATGCTAAGAATTTTAATTCACAGGTAGCTGCAGGCTCAAACGGTGGTAAAGTAAGGGCTTGAAGAACAAAATTGAGATCCCAGGGCATGGCAGGTTCAGACACTGGGGGACGAAGCAACAGGGTACCTTTAAGGAATGCTT